>NC_056728.1:349695167-349747667 GCF_019279795.1 Protopterus annectens | reverse complement strand
TTCAGTAAGAAAGTTACGTCACAAAAGTACACCATCCACGAATACAAAAGGTGCCCGCTATCCCTCTTTCTGCCTGATACACAAAGTGACACACTACTAATTCATACTTTCCACAAGGTTAACAGGAATAGTTTGGCAAAACAGAATGAATTATAGTAGCTTGGAAATCTGGTTGTGATAATACGTAAGTACCACAATTATACAAAACTTATAAAGAAATTATACAACAAATGTACAAGAAATACAGTACACCAGAAATTACATTCTATGCTATTATAGCTGACATTTGTATAATACAATCATCTGATATACTTCCTTATTGTAGTGTAGACACTGTAGTTTCTCAAAGTAAGCTGATGAAGGGTTTGTAGGGGGGAAACTGGACAGAAAAGGATGAGGTTAGAGATTTCCTAGACATGAAAGAGAGCATAGATTATGAGGTGGTCACGGAAGAAGAAAACATGTGACCAGAATCTATTAAAACTAGTGAGCCAGGAGTAGTACAAGAACAAAGCCACGTGTTATTAAGATAATTTTTAAGAATCTTTTTGAATTGGTTGGTATTTGTGTTGGTTCTGATGCGGTGAGGTAGTGAATTCCACCTTATTGCTACATGATGAGATGATAGGGAGTCACCTGCCATATTAGTGGATTTGGATACTTGTGGTAGAGATTTGTTTGTTGAGTGAAGACTTCGATTTGTGGTATAGGGCTGGAGAATATTTAGAAGGGCAGAGTTTTTCTCAGGTTGATATACTAGTTTGTGTGCTAAGGTTGATTGGTTATAGGATAGAAGTTGAGGGAGTTCTAACCAGGAGAGTTTTTTTTAAGGAGTGACTGTGGTGGGTATGATGTGGGCAGTCAGTTGCAAATGCAGCTATTTTATTATAGCATGTTTCAAGTTTAATTAAATGTCTTTTTAAGGTTGGTGAAAATTGGGGAAGCATACAGAAGTGTTTATAGAAGATGGTTTCTAGTAATGACAACCCTAGAAGTATTAGTTAGATACTTTTATTTCTGTAAAGAGTACCCATTTTCTGTGAACTTTCTTAATTGTTTGTGCTACATGTAGGTCAAATCTTAGGTTGTTAACTATTATTACTCCTAGTAGTTTTGTTTGTGAATCAGCATTAATTTTAATATTATTCCTAGCTGTAACGCAGAAGGTGCTGGGGGGAGAGGATCTTGTGGGTTGGAAGATCATGAGCTTTGTTTTGTTGGGGTTGAGTATGAGCTGATGGTTAGAGAGCCATAGCTTGGTATCTGAGAATGATTTTTGGGTTATATCATGGAGGTATTGCAAGTTATTAGTAGCTCATATAAGTGCTGTGTCATCTGCATATTGGATAGTTGAAGCCAGTGGGGTAGCACTATGAAATTTGTTTGTAAAAACAGTGAAGAGTAGAGGCCCAAGAATTGGGCCTTGAGGTACTCCTAGTGTGATGGGAAGGGGGGAATAGGACATTAAGCCATTTTACAGATTGTTGGTGGCCCTGTAGATAGCTTTGTAACCACTGAAGTGCAGAGGGGCTGAGGCTCAGTTTGGAGAGTGTATTCAATAGTTTGGGGTGGGAGACTGTATCAAAGGCCTTGGACATGTCTAGAAAGACAGCAGAGACTATTTTACCATTGTTTTTTTGAGTTGGTTGATGGTATTGGCAAAACTGAGGAACGCAGTTAGGGTACTATGATGGAGCTTAAAGCCATGTTGACATGTTGCTAGCATGTTGTTGAAGGTAAGATAATGAATCAGTTGGGAGTGGGTACATCTTTCGAGGAGTTTAGATAGCGGAGAGGAAATAGCAATGAAGTTTGTCAGCTCTGTGGAATTTCCACCTTTCTGTAAGGGGATAATGTGTACGATTTTCCATATTGCTGAAACATGTTCTGCTATGGACCTATTAATAAGGATCGACACTGGATACAATATGGCTTCAGCTGGTAGCTTGTCAGTTGCTATTGAAGAGAGTTTGAGTTTTTTAAGTAGTTTCTTAATGGGAGCTGTGGGAACAGGCTAAAAAGAGAAGGAGTTGGAGTTAATATTCAGAGCTTTGGAGGCTAGTGATGGTTCTGTGGAATTACTTTTAATTAGAGATAATACACTTTCAGTGAAGTATTTATTGAATTCTTCTGCAACGGTGGTAGGAGAGTGTGGTAATTAGGGGAATGGGTAGTAGAATGTGCTGAGTAGAGGACAGCATTCATGGTATTCCAAACTTTTTGGAGGTTATGCTGGTGTTTATGTTGCAGGATATACTAGATGTTTTTTTTATCTAGGATGATTTTGTGTTTGGCCTTATTTCTAATTTGATGGAATGCCATGCGATTGATTAGGGTTTTACAGGTGAACCATATTTTGCCAAGCTTTGTCTCTATTCCAAAGGAGCATTCTGGTGTCATTAGTTAGCCATGGTGTGTATGTGGCCTTAATACAAATTGACCTGGGGGGGGGCAATTTGTTTAGAATTTCAAGGAAGGTACTGTTGAAATAATCTACTGCAGCATCAAGGGGCAGGTTTTTTAGTAGAGACCAGTTACATTTTTTAGGGTATTGATTAGGTCTTGGGGGTTAAAGTTTTTATTACTGTGCATTTGGCGGAAGGTGGTGAGCTTAACAGTACTGATGTTTTGTTCTCAATAGACGGGTTGGCATATGGTCACTAAGGCTGTTGGGTAAACAGCCACTAATCTAATAATTCTGAGGTTTGTTGGTTAGTGTCCAATCCAGTGTAGACTGGTAGTTGGAGTTTTTATCTAGCCATGTAGGAGCTTAAATGAGTTGTGTGAAGCCATAGAGGTTGATGGGATTGCTAGGGTTATGTGGATTACAAGTTGTGCAGTCTATTTTAAAGTCACCCAGAATTATAATTTCTTGGGCTATGGAGTATGATATAGACTAAATGATGTGCTCTATAGTGGAGATGCTATTTCCAGGTGGGACATAGGTAGCTATAATGGATCTGAATTTGTTTTGGCTAAGTTAAAAGTTTAGTAGGTAGAATTTCTATGTTTTCAAGGTTATCTATATTTAGGCTTTGTGGAAAAAGTGAGAGACTGCTCTTAAATAAGATGGCTACCCCTCCTTCTCTTTTTACTGCCCTGTCTGCTCTAGTAATGTTGTAACCAGGTGGTGTAATTTCATTGTCAGTAATGTGTGCTTTGAACAAAGTTTCTGTTAAAACAGCAATATCATGGTTAAAATGGGATAGGGTGGTTTATAACTCTTGAACTTTATTGACTATGCTTCGCAGGTTTAGCTTTAGGATTAGTATTTTGGAGTTTTTTCATGATAGATTGGTTATATCTTGCATTTGAAGGGGTGGTGAGGAGGTATTCTCGGGGTCTGGGTTTGGGTCAATGTCTCCACTTATAATGTTTGGTAGCTATCATTACTAATGTTTGGAAGAATGTTGATATATGCTTATGAAACTTAAAAGGGGTATTTTTGGGGCTTGGTTTAATATGGTGTAATCTATATGAGGTGTGAAAGAGTTCTGTTATATTTAAGATGGATGGAGATATTGAGATGGAGTAGTCAGTTAGGTGTGGAGAAATGGTAGATGTAGTTTTGTGAAAAGTGTGAGGGGATACTATTTGTGAATGATATTTTGTTAAGTGAGCATTAGTTGTTAGCAGAGCTAGTGATATACAATGTATTGATAGCATTTTGTAATGGTTAAAGGGTAGGGATTGGTTATACATTAATATATGTGTGGTAATGGATGGGTGTTGTTAATGTTAGTGTGGAAATGTGAAATATTGTATACTTGGAAATTATATAGCTGGTGATTGGTAGATAAGTAGGAGTGGGAGTGGTTAGGTTTAGAATAAATTCGAGTGATTTGGGGGTGGGAGGGAATGGAGGCAGGGCAGAGGAGCTGAGTGAAGCCAGAGCATAGCGAGGGTGAAGCAGAATGGGTAGAGCCAAGTTCTAAGACTGCTTTAAAGGCAGTGTCCAACATTTTTATGGGACACTAGGGAAAAAGTCTTGAATGAAATTTTCAGTTTTATTCTACTTGAAGAGCAAAATGACAAAGTAGCAGTAATAAAAAGATAAGTTTTAAAATATTTTTGAGCTTACAAATAGCTTGCCACTTATTGATCATTCATTCCTTACAATGGCAAAAAGTAAGGATATCCCCTGATGGGCAGAGGGTGAATGCTCCCTATTCTGGGAGGTATGCAGCTGAGCTGCTACTGAAAAAATATGGACCTGTAAAACAAACGAAAAGAAATGGGAGAAAAAAAGATACAGAAGGCCAAAGCAATACATAATTAAAATAAGAAAAAAGAGGCAAGGGTGGGGGGGGAACAAAGATAAAATGCATACAATAATTTCACACATAAAGTTAGACAGCATTCAATTTCAATTATTTTTTTTTTAAGTTTTATTGAACTTAAACAGAATGTATGAGACATGCTTATGTAACCATGAGAACAATGACAATGAAACAGGAAGTGCTTATGTATACATGAGAGCAATGATATGGGAAGTGCTTATACATACTTGGGAAGAATGAGAGTTTGGTGAGGTTTACATTTTGCAGTCTACTGTACTAACATAAATAATAATTATATCTCATATTTGTACCTGATGTGCATTTGTTTACAATATTGTACTGAAACCACCTTTGCTTTGAAAGCAATGCAGGCCTTCAGTTGCTTTTCTTAATAAATACTTGCAGTTATATAGAGTAACAAAGAAATGTATTAAACCAGCACTGGTTTAATACATTTCTGAGTTTGTTGTTCTACTTTTTATATAGAGTAACAAAGTTAAAGACAGAATATTGCATTTATATATAGACATATATTTTAGATACGGTTGCAGTAAAGTTTTGAAAGCATTGTAGGTCTTCAGTTGCCATCCTTTATAAACGATTATTATATAAAGTAATAAAATCAATTAAAGACAGAATACTGCATTTACTACGTTATTTATGCTTACCAGTGGCTTAAACCTAGCATGTAATTCTCTTTCTCTGCTGAGTCTTGTACTCAATCTCGTTGTTAGCTAGATAGAGAAGACATAAGACAATTGTAATTTGTCCCAGCCCCCTTTAAATAACTCACACCAACACCAAAAGACAGTTGATGACCTTTATTAATACAACCAATTATTAACTTTATTCAAATAAAACAACAAATAACTGGAAACTTCACATTCTTTCAAACAACCTAAGGGCAGCATATCCACTCACCCTGGCTGAGTCGTTCATCAGGGCGGCATACCCACTCACCCTGTTCAATAATCCATCAGGGCAGCATACCTACTCACACTGACCAAACCTTAAACGGGAAGCGTACTTGCTCACCCCTTTCAAATTAAGCAGCATCCAAATAAGCTCACTTATTATCAAGCAGCATCCAGTGACTCACATGATCCCCAAACTCAAAGTCATCAACACTCTTACCTAGAGGGAGACAGAAGAGGAAAATCCTGTACCTTTTCACCACCCACCAGCCTGCTCTCAGGCTGTTCCCCCTTTTATCCCATAACCTTTACCATACACTCTAGAAATTGTTTCAAGTGAACATTAAACAAATCCAAGCCCACATCACTCAAGTGCACACCATCCAATCAAAACCAAACAACTTCACTATCTTTGAAATCCCTATGTTCTATAGTATACATGCCTAAATCCCCAATTGCTTAGCCAGCCTCTGATTAACAAACCTCAGAACCCTCTCAATAGCCTGATAACTGATCGCATTCCTCCACATCAAATGTGGAACTATCTCTGACCATGCTATACACATACCAAGGCACAAATTCTGCAACCAAAACAAATCCTCTGCTATAACATCCACCAACTGCTTCTTTGAAATGTTTCCCAGATCATTATTCCCCAAATGCACCACTAATATTTGCGGATAACCTACTGTTAACATTACCACTTCAAACACATGCATCATTTGCTCCCATCTAAGCTTTCTAACCCATGCCAAGTAACTGTCCAACCTAATTGAGACAAACTCAAATTCTGTCCATCCACCCTAACCACTCCCCGTTTCTCTGCCCAATGGATGTAAGAATGACCCAGGATGACAATCTGTTTTCCTAGAAGATAAAGAAAAGAACATTAATAACATATACAGTGCAAACCTTATCTAATATATGATAAAAATGCATTAGAAGACTACCTCCCCACCCTTTTAATAACCTCAGTGGAACTGCTGTCCTAAGCCAAGTCTAAAGCCCTACCAATGCGAAAGGATTGAGATGCAAACCTCTCCGCTGGAAAATCCATGCAGTGATAAACCCGCCTGATGACATGTACTAGCCAACCACTTGTCACCCTTTTGCCATCCACCGAATGGAAAACCAAGTCATATGGGCCTCCAACCTGAATCTGCCATAATTGTGTAGCCCACCTTACTGGGCAAAGCCTAACATTCCTATCTTCTTTGAGCACTATCAAAGCACCTTTCCCCAACAGATCTGTCTTAGACTTCTGTAATCAAATAATAACTATCCCAGGCCCTATCATTACATCCCTCCAATGTAATGATCCTAACAGCTCAGACACATGGAACGCACCAAAATATAACCATACACACAACATAACCCACATAAAATATAAACCCTTTAGTAAAACCTTCAGCAATGCCCTTGTCAACAGCCATCACATATCACGATGCTCCCCAGCCACTCTTCTCCATCCCTTCAACATACTCCCTACCGTCCAACACTTCATAAAGTCATGTAACCCCAATATCTGGGCAAATATGCTAATTGCAGCCAAATCCACCCTAACCGTTGGTAAGGCTTTACCTAAACCCCAGGCTTCAGCTAAATAAAGAAGCAGTAACTCCTTGGACCAAACCCCTTCATCTTCTGGCAATTGTAAAACAAACTAATCAAATTCACAAAGTGCCCTACCATAAGCTTTTCGTGTAGTCACCGCCCAAGACTGACACACCAACCTCTTGGTTACCTCAACCCAAGGTTTCATAACTCCTCTGGCAAGGGTACCGGCACTTCCTCTGCCTCTGGTGCCAACAGTTGAATCCTGGGAAACTGAAATCGGGACAAGCTATCAGCAATGGCGTTACTCTCCCCAGGTACATGCACCCCTGTAAATGAAAAGTTAATTATCAAACTCTGTAAAATCAACTTATGCAAAATTAACAGTAGAAATTCTGACCTGGCCATCTTCTTCTGTAACACCCACACCACTGCCATGTTATCCAAATGGAAAATTACCCACTTCCCCTGCAAACACTGCTTCCAAACTACCGAAGCTGCCCAAATTGGCATCAATTCTAAAAAATGCGACCTCTCTTTTCCATTTTTCCTTCCAATGCAGAGGCCATCTAGCTGTAAACCACTGTCCCCCAAAATAAGCGCCCATGCCAGTGCCCACTGCTGTGTCCATGAATAACTGAAATTCCTCTTGTCCCACCCAGTCTGCCTGCCAAAAAGAAGTCCCATTGAGCTGATCCAAAAAACACAACCAAAGCAACAAATCCTTCCGAACCAACTTATTCACCCTAACCCAATGGTGTTTACTCTTACCCCCTTTCAACAAAAAAGGCCACTGATCTACAGAAAGTACGCGCTGGGTGCACCGCCTGACATGCGAAATTCAACAAACCTAACAGCTCCATAACTGTCCAAATCCATATCTTATCCTTAGCCACAACCAACCTTATTGTAACTTTCAGTCTGTCTATCTTATCCATAGGCAGGCAAAACAGTCCCTGTTCTGCATCCATCAATAGACCCAAAAATACCAAAGCCTTTGCTGGAGCTTCCAACTTATGCTGAGCCAAAGGGACCCCTAAATCATCACACATACCCAGAAATTCCTGCAGCCCTTCCTGCACACCTTCTCATCCCTCCCCAACTAACAAAAATTGTCCAAGTAATGTACCGCTTTCTGCTTACCAGCCCTCTGTTGTCACACCCATTGAAGTACTGTACTGAATTTCTCAAATGTTGCACATGCAACTGAACAACCCATTGGCATAGCCTTGTCAAAATAAAATTGGTTACCTATCACCATGCCCGGTAACAGCCAGTCCTCCTTCCCGATTGGTAACAAACAAAAGGCAGACTCAGTATACACCTTCACTAACCATGGATCCTTAAAACTCCTAATAACCCGACAGCATTTTCCAAGGATGCATAACTAACCCTGGCATCCTTCCCTGCAATAAAATCATTAACCAAGCCACCTTCAGGATACGACAAGTGGTGAATCAACCTGAACTCCCCCACCCATTTCTTTGGTACCAGACACAGTGGCAAAACCTTAAAGGTGTCAAATGGTGGACTGTCAAATGGGCCCAGTAGCCAACCTGCCTGACACTCCTTCTCAACCAAACCCCACAAAATGGCCTCCTTGCCCTGCACTGATCACAGATTTTTGCAAACCACCACATCTCCCACTACCCAAATTTAATAGAGAACCCATGATAAAACCCATCTAATATCTCCTTCTCAAGTACAAGATCAGGAAAGCCTTGGAGCATCCATCGTAAAGCCTCCACCTTAATGGGAAAAGGAGACCTTTCCCTTACCTCCTTTGAAAATCCCTCCTCCCCAAAGTCCACAAAAATTACCTCTACCCCTAAGGATCTGAAACCCATGTGCAGGAGGAAAATTGCCCTCCCATGATGCAATGTTTGGAGTCATCAAATTAATCTTATGGCGCCCGCATGGAATGGCCAGATGATTCCCCCCACACCATGAAGAAACATGCAAGAACTTGCACTTTACCCACGCACAACTTCCACCATTAAAGGCCCAACACACACCAACCCCTTCTCCCCCTTTCCCCTCTACTAATCCCCCCATAACTGTCCATCATGGTAGTCAACCAGATGTCGGGATGCCACACCACCCAGCGAAGAGAAGGGTCCACTGCTTTCTGCTTCTGGAACTTCTGATCATACCATAACCAAGCGTTCCCTGCCCATAAATGCTGTGCCTACCGAATCATGAGAAAATAACCCAAATAGTTGCAAAGCCAAAGTACCATCCTTTTCCAGATGTACCGCCATGTAATAAACAAAACCTACCACCCAGTTACCCCATGTCTTAGGGAGAATTTTACCTACCCTCTTCCTCCCCAATGAAGCCAAGGCAGCCAGCAAATCCTTACTATATAGCCGATTCCACTTCAACCAGCCGCTGTACCCTCTCCACATCAATTACCTCAAAGACATCCACATGCTCCCCTTTCCAAACATTTTACTTGACCATAGAAGGAATTTGTGGTGTCAAAATGACTCCACCTGCTCTCTGACCCAGGGCCTGTGTGGTTAACCAGTCGACCGGGCAAAGGCCAAAATCAGAAGCTAGTTCCGAGCCCCATTCTGTGCTACTCAGTGACCCTGTGCTGTCCCCCCAACTGTACCCCCACTGGACCCAGAAACTCCAGCAGCTTCCACAACCATACGCCCTACAGTATTTCATTCACTACCAAAATCCATCCCACAAGACTTCCTGCCTTCCCCAGCTACCCCCACATTCTCAGCACCTACCCCACCTGCCAAGACAGTCGAAATAAGATTGTTACCTGATCCTCCATCTTGAGTCCTGCCTGGAACTGATGGGCCAGCTGGAACCACCTTCTTTGATACTCACTGCCTCTTCCCATGAGCCATCATCGTAGCCCTTGGACTGGATCACCACCTCTTCTGACTGCATTCCTTCACCTGCTCTGTCACCTCCACATCAACAGTAGACACCCCTTGGAAAAGTTCTTCCGCCTGTGCCACTATTGCCTCCCAATGCTTCCAAAGTTTCTGCATGTTAGCCATCTGGAGAGGGAGAAAAAAAACACATTAACCAATGATTACAGCCATGTACTTAGCGCACTCAACCCCCTCCCCATTAAACTATCTTACTGTCTCTTCCTTCAGTGATCACTACGGCATAGTGCCTTAGCCCACTAAACCAACTCAGCTCTGTTTCACAAATCTACACCCCTGCCAAGTACTGAACCCAGTACGTAAGTAATACATCCAGCACCCTGTCAACTACAGCATAGTGCTTTAGCATACTAGGCCACTCCACAGCTCTCAAACAATCCACCAAACTCAGGGACAAGCATAGACACTTTAAAATATTAGCCCTACACTACATCTTTATGAAGTAAAAGAAGCCTATACCTCTTCATTATTCTTAATACATCTGGTGACCCAGCATTCATGTAGGAGTAAGGGCATCACACTGGATACTGTTGGTAGCAATGGCAAGTTTGATTTTACCAAAACTGCTCTGTCACCTACATGATTTTTTTTTAAAGGAATACGCTCACATTCATTTATATGGTGGATAAACATCAGTAATGCAATCATTTTCTTTTATATTACTTTTAATTGCTACTTCTGCTGTGCATTCCCTTAGCTAACTTTTTGGATAACTATACATGAATGTCATTTATACATGCTTTATGCAATATAGCAGTAGTATTAATGTTTTGTTTTTTTTTGTTGCTTTTTGCAGAAATAAATATTCTTGTGTGTGTGAGCACCAGCTCTTAGTAAATGATGCATGCTTTGAGATAATAAAGTGTGCCAGATTTTGTAAGATGGGCTGAGATTATACATCATGGTTGTGCAAGCTTACTTCCATATGACTCCATTTTGATTTTTTCCTAGATGTAGACACATTTGAGCATAATTGAGGCTATCTGCACATTCCTGTGGCATGCTGGGGACTGCTGAGGACTGCTTTAGAGTCTGCCTGTTTTCACAGCACTTTCATATGAACCTGAGGCCATGTGCATGAGTAGCTGAGACCTAATTACTTGCATAAGTAGCTGCATATGTTCACGTTACTGCAGTTTATAGAGATAAACATGAAAGGGCCTAATTTACATTCAAAATGCATAAATGGCCCTGAACTTATGTGAAAATGTAACACTGTGATGATATGGGCTAGTGCCAGCATAGGCAGCTAGATTTATGTAAAGAATGATGTGTCCTTTGAATATAAAACTGATTTATACAAGATGCTGCTGTTACAAATGTATTAGAACTGTATGGCATTTGAATATCAAACTGATTTGTACAAATGCTTGTTAGAACTATATGGCATTTGAATATCAAACTGATTTGTACATATGGTTATGTTGCAGATATATAGGAAGTGTATGATATTTGAAAATCAAAATGTGTTTGTAAAGTTGCTAGTGTTAAAAAATGTATCAATAGTGGGTTCTGCTGGACAGAGAAGGGATATACATGTAAGACTGTATGTATATTTGTTAGCAAAGGACACTGGAAAATAAGGGGTTAAACAGCTAGCTTTCTTCTTACTTTAAGAAAAATACTGTTAATTGGACTATGAAAGTGCTTATCTCACAACATTGAATAGGACCAGAGATGGCATGTCTGGAAAAATGTTTTTGTTCTTAGAAGCCCCAGGCACTGCCATAAACATTAGCAAAACTTTACATATGCATGTCATCACATCTCTGCTAACATCCTGTCTCAAGCTTCAAAGGGGAATAGTGGGAGAACCTAGAGTCAGGTGACCAGATAAGATCATTCTGCCAGCCATCTTGGGAAAATGTAGCTATTACAAAGATAAATATCTCAGTAGTGAGTATTCTGTCTTGAGCCTGACAACAAGAAAGACCATTCACCATATCATCTGCCTTTTTCTATTAAGTAAGTAGGGAATAGTAATTCTCCTAGATTCAGTCAGGAAAATACAGTGAAGCTTAGTTTAGATATTGTTTTTCTTTATTTGTCTGAATCTGTCCATCAATGTTATTTTCAATATTTCCTGTGATTTGAACTTTGTGATTTACTGTAAATATATATTCAGTATTTTCATGTTCTTTTATTATTTATTATTAAATATTTTAAAACATTTATTGCTGCTGGTCCTTATAGAAAGTATTTAATCTTTGAGAGTGCCTATATTTATTTGGTGACACTGTGTGGGCCACTCCTAAAGGTCTAACTGTCTTGGTCAACTACTACCATTTATATTAGTATTAATATTACACAGTATAATCGGACATCCTTCGTTAAGGGCCTTAGAGTAGCTGATTGTGGAGTGTCTGATGGCAGTGATAAGTACCTTTTACTCTGGGCAGAAGGGGGCACAGGAGGTAAATCTGTGCCAGCCTTTTCCAGGTGTTTGTGGTGTGTGTTTATGTGTGTGTGTGTGTGTGTGTGTGTGTGTGTGTGTGTGTGTGTGTGTGTGTGTGTGTGTGTGTGTGTGTGTGTGTGTGTGTGTGTGTGTGTGTGTGTGTGTATGTGTGTGAAAAATCAAATCTCACAGTGTGTGTGTGACAGCTACTTGGAGCAGAGACACAAAGCACTGGTTTCACGGAGAGGGTGCCAAAGGGCTTGGCTTGGACACTGAGCTGAGGACTTAACCCTGTAATATGTGCTAGTGGGAGCCTTATTGGGGCCCTGGAGGGAGACCAATATAAAGAAATCCAGACTCCGTGCTGACTGGGTTCCCTGTGTGCTCTTAAGGGAAATTGTACTTGGTGCAGAGAGCTGCATCTAGAAATACTGTGTGTATCTATTTCTCTGAAAGTGAATGCTCCCCACAGGTATCAGTGATTAGGATTGAGGCTCCTTGATCACTGTCCCAGATGGGGGTCATCTCAAATACCACCATATTAAAAAATAATAGAAATATTACAAATTAATATGAAACAGTTCAGAATGATGTAAAATTAGTAAGTTCACTTAAAGAAATGTTTTGTTTTAATCGTGAGATGGGCATAATACTGTGGCTTTAATTAACAATATAAAGCTGGAAAACATTACAGCAGCAGTTGAAATTATTAGAGATCACTTAGAACTTCATTTACTTTGGTGGCATTTAGTGATTGCACATACATGACTAAAATACAGTGATGTAATTGTGAAGCACTGAAGTGGCAAGGATATTTTGTGAGTTCAACATACATGTGCCTTTACTTGGAGATTTCTGAATGAGACTGATGAATGAAAAATGACAGTGTTAGGATTAAAATAAAATGGCAGGGGCTATGGAGAGGATGAATCTGTTAAAAAAACTGATTGCTTTAGTGCTGTGAATATATTTATGATAGTGCAAACATTACTTTAGCATAACTTTCCTTTGCTGGATTGAGATTGTGAATGTGTATATTATTATTGGATTTGTGTCACCTACCTTTTTTATGAGGATGTCAGGCATTCTTTCATTGTTATGTTGTTATGTTGTTTGACTGATGACTACAACAAAAGTTTTTTGTGTATAATTCTGGCATATTATTGTGTGCAATAATGATGCAGAAAAAGGAATAAAGGCAGAGAAAGGGCAACTTTAGCCATGGCTACACCCACATTCTTATGGCAGCCATTAAAACATATAGCAAATACCTGTTTGGTAATGGGGGCCCAAACAACCTGAGGGCAAAAGCTTGGAATGAAATTGTAATGGACATTAATGCAGTTGGTGGAACAAACCACACATTAATACAGTGCATGAAGAGGGCAAATTATACGGCAGGACATGCTAGCGCCAATGCAAGGCAGACTGCAATGGCCCATACCAATAGTGGGGAAGGGGCTCCAGCAATTATTCCCTTAACTCTAGATGAGGAATACCTCCTCTCCATCTGTGGAGATGACTATGAAACAGATGACAAAGGCACAAACATAATCAAAGGTGGTGTGGACACTGGCTATCACCAATGTCTACAGCAGCAACACATGTCTTCTCAGGAAGACTGGTTTAAAAACAGTAAGATATATGTAGATATAAAATTGAATACTGACATAAAATGATTACATTAAACACATATAATTTTCTATTCACAGGTAAACCTTCCACATCTGCACAGAATAACAATGAAGGCAGTGTGCATGGTAAGTGTCCCCCACACCTCCTTACTCAGCATACAGAGTGTATATTACTTCTTTATTGGTAATGTTTTTTATAGTCAGCAGCAGAAACAAACAGTTCCACTATACCAATAAATGTGGAGGATATCAGCAGTAGAATGGCTGTTGAAGATGATGATGATGAGAACATGGTTATATTTATGAGTTAGCCTGATGAAAGTGCACACAGCCCCCAAGTGTAATGGCAGGATATCACACACCCAACATGTTAGTAACTCTGCAGGAAGTGGCAGTGAATCACAAAGTCAAGCACATGCAGACATTACATTCACACTTGTACAGGAGGAGAATCCCTGCACCTCTACACCAATAACTCAAAACCCCTGCACCTCTACACTAGTATCTCCAAACCCCTGCAGCTCTACACCACTATCTACAAATCCATACACCTGTACACCAGTATCTCCAAACTTCTGCGCCTGTACACCAGTATCTGCAAACCTATATGGACTTTTTCAGGATGATGGCAGACATTCAGAGGTAACAGTGTCCACAGTGGCACCTTTACAAAGGGGAGTCAGTCACAGGAATTTGCCACAGCTAGCCTAATAAACATGTAAAGCATTGGCTGCAAAACAGCAAATGTGCTGTGACATTGTTAGGGCCCAGAGTGCTGCCACAGAGAAACGGGTGGAAATGATCAGAGTCCTCCAGGGCATACATGAGGATTTCTAACACTACATGGAAATGGCACAGAGTAGGGATAATGCCGCAATCATATTGATGCGTAGCATGGTGTCACACCAAGCATGCATGGCCACCTCCATTTGTACATGAATTTGGCCATACCAGATTCAAGTGGGAGTCAGTCTTGGAAGGGGAATAGGATGGGGTACTGTCTGGATACATGGGGGCAAATCATGTGAGATCGCAAGTACTTCTCAAGAAAGTATTGTAATTAATCAGGAGAGCAAGTACAACAGATTTCATGCAGACCACATCAGCATTCATCTACACCTAGCAGAACCTCTAATTCAAGGTCCAGATTCCACAGCACTGTCATATCAGTGTCTGTAGGATCACCTGTGTCAAGTAGATCATTACATCAGACCAACTCACTACCTGAATTTTATGACATCCTCTTTTCAAAATCACTTGCACCATCACCAAGCCTATCTATAGGAAATGTGTATGTCTCATTTGACCTTACCCAATGTGATTCAAGTGTGACATTTCTATTATTTACAATTTGACCTTCACATACATCATCATGTTTAATTTAAGGGAAATAAGTTGTTAAATAAATAAATAAATAAATGAAGGGAAAAAAGGAGGGGTGACTTAGGGCACATTTTAACTGCATATGTATTTCATTCCTTTAATGGTACTACTTAAAACCTAATAGAACTATGAAATGAAAGCTGTATGTCATAACACAAGTTTGCTGTCATTACCACCATTAATGCTATTTACATTGTTATTGTTACAGTTGGCAGTTACCTACAACTTAAAAGTAGTTTTCAGGAAAACACTAATAAGAAAATTACAGTTTAAAATAAGTATCTTGCCATGTAAACAAATACTCCAAACACTTCACCAATACCATTGCACAAATTATAACATTTTTTTGTCTCTGAAGGTACAAAGTATTGCGTATGACAAAATAAAATAACCTGATGTGCAGTACCTCAACAGACAACACACTTTAAACTGAGAAAATATTGCATAATAAAAAAATGTTTTAATTCAAATGAAAGTCATGAACACATGCTAAATGCTGAATTAACACGTTTTAATATTATACCACTTGATGACATTCAGTATATCCATACTTAGGTACACCACCTTAGCAAACTTTAATCCGCAAAAAAATTAAAATTCTGATTATTGCTTATATAAACATATAACATATCAATGAACAGGAGCCAGTAAGCACTCAGGCATGACTTTTACAAACTATAATATGAGTAACTGTTCAGAAATAAAAAAAAAAAAGAAAAAATATTTAAAGATTACAAGGACTGTCAGATGAAGAGTGATCACAGACCATGCACTAGACAGCATAGCCCATAGACACCACTGCATGCATCAATTATACGTCATGTATTTTTTCAAGAAAAGAAACACTAACCTGAATGTCATGGTCCATGGGTCTGCACTAAATACCACCTCTTTATCTGCACAACCGTAGGCTGTACACAAGTCTGCTGCATGTGGTACCTTACTAATGTTGCTGGCTGGTCAACGTTAGTCATAGTATTACTGGAAAAGGGAACTGCAATGACAGCACTAGTCACTTCAGCACCAAAATGCAACATGCAGTAAACATCCTACATGCAGTAACTGGGTCATACTTATAGTCACCCCCAGACTAATTCAGGTACTTAAAATTACTCTTAAGGAGGCCAAAGGCCCTCTCAATGACAATGCAGGTCTGGGATAGGGAGGTATTAGAGTTCCCTTCTGCAGCTCCACTTGGATTTGTCACTGATGTCATGATCCATAGTTCCAGTTGATATCCAGCATCACATGAAAAAGAGAGAGACAGAGTAAAGGGGGGAGCAAATACAGCAAAACACTTTAGTATTCAACAATACATTTTACCATGAATAACTACTTAAACAAAATAGAAAAAAAACATTCTTGCACTTACCAACAAGATGACCACTGGGCATCCTACCATGCATGAAGAGGTGGTAGAGTGAGGTAGTGTGCCAAATATTGGAATTATGTGCATGACAGGATACTGGGCAGAGAAACTGGTGATGTACCACCATGCATCACACACTGTATGTCAATTTATGGAATAGTAGCCCTTCTTGTTTCAGTACTGCTCCTCTTGTTGACCAGATGAGGCCCTAGTTGCACCATGGGTGCAATCTATTGTGCTAAGTACCTCAGCAAAACATGACACCTCATACAAGGGATGCATAGTCCAGGATTGGCCTTGAGCTGACATCAGGAAATAGATGTACTGGTCCACATGTGCCAAGAGTGCATCCATGAACTGCTGCAATATCCTTAAGGTAGACACCTTTGCTATACCCAACATGTCCCCAGTTTGTCTCTGAAAGGTTCCCGTGGCAAGCATGTGAGAGCTATACATACATTCGTATACACAGGGATATAAAGTCCATGCATCCCACAAGTACCCCTATGGGAGTTATACATCCTCACTAGGACCCTATAATATCAATGTCCACTTTAAACCAATCAAGTACCTCCTGATTATCAAAATTATATTGGTATAGTCTCTTCTTATATCTCTGCCTTCTTGGTTGGCAAGAGCTGCTGGGCACAAATTATTTTGGCTTAGTCAAGACAAACAGCTCACACCAGGAATAGCAAGGCTAGCAGCAAGTGACAGCATCACTGCACATTGCAAATTAGCTAGAACAGGCACAACTCCTCTTTATATAATGAAGCTGCTGACAGTGCTGAAAAGTGGGAAAAAAAATTACTATGAATTGCAAGTAGATGAGCATATGCTGTTTTATATCATTTGTCATTTCATCTCATTATGACTTTATTTTCTTATGCTTATTTATGGCCATCATGTGTTATCTTATGTGGTTTCTTTACCTGTGTTCATTTTCAAACAACTTGGATAGCCTTAATGTGTTTGTATTATAACTAGGAATACCACCCTAGATGCTTATGTTACAGAGCTGAAAAGCTAGTGCCAGTTACTGTGAATTTAATGACTTGCATGTTTTGCTGTTAAGAGGTAGAGTAGTTTAAGGCATGAGAAAATATCAAACAAGGGTCAAGCTATTAAGTGAAGTAGACCAGAACTTATCAAAAGCTGCAAATGCATGTAGACTATGTGAAATTACTACTATGCTACCTAAGTATAAACTGAAGAAATGACAAGTATGTAAAACAAAAGGTAACTAAAATAAAAAGGAAAAAAAAATGAGAAATAAAGAGAAAATCTCTTTTAACAGTAATGGAGACACGAAATAGAACCATGTGGTATATAGAAAGTATAATGTGACTGAAAGTCAAGACTTGTGCACTTAGTGTGACTATAGGAATGAGAACAAGGATTGTCCTGCATTTAATCGGTTTTAAAGAACAGTTATTAGAAATATATATATGTCTACTTCTTCCTACTGAAATTACACTCCACTGAATGCTAGTTTGCTAACTCCACTTTAATGAAACTGCAGTTAAACAAAAACACAGCATGCCAAATCACACTAATCAGAAATTACAAGTAGAATTTACATTGCAAACACATTCCGTGCACCTCCTCACACCCCCTGCAAATTATATATATACGAACTCTGAGATCACACTACAGTAGGGAAAAGGGTATATTTCCTTATCCGCACTGTACCACGATCCATATCAAGAAACTGCAACTGCTGAATACAGTCCACTCCCATTACTAATTTAAACATCACAGAAACAACACCATAACTATTCTTCTATATAAAAATGGCATTGCCGATCATCCTTTGACAAACTGTGATTCAACATACTGTGTTTTCATTTAACTGCAGTTTTGTCAAAGTGGAGTTGGCTAACTAGCATTTCGGGAGTGTAATTTCGATAGAAAGAAGTGGACCCATATATATATATATATATATATATATATATATATATATATATATGTGTGTGTATTTAATTCTAAAGCTCAAAGTTTCAAAACTTAAAACTTCAGATGGCCAAGACCAGAAAATCAAAGTTTTGAAACCTTGAAAATGAAATAAAAAAAATAAAAACTATTTTTTTTTACATTTTTGCAGGGGGCCAAGCAGCCTGCACTCCCACATGGGAGCTGTTCTCCCACACCCCCTGCCAAATAAATATACCAACTCCAAGATTGTAATACAGTGAGGAAAATGGTAAATACCCCATTCCATGCTGTATTGCGATCTTCATTCAAAACATTCGAAGTTTCAAAACTTCGATCTTATGGTCCCGGCCATTTGTTGTTCAAAGTTTTGAAACTTCAAGCTTCTGAAGGGGATCCATATCTCTCTCTCTCTCTCTCTATATATATATATATATATATATATATATACATATATATATATATATATATATATATATATATAAAGGAGGTGTGCTCAAAAAGTACATACAGCTAAACAGAAGCTTGTAAATGAGCTTACTTGCTGATATTTATGTGAAACAAGTTGATACAATAATTTCTGAAAATGCATCAGTGAAAGTAAAAGAAAAGTGTAGTTCAAATTGTTGGCAAAAAGAGTTAAGTACTAATTTAACATAGGTACAGAGTGCAATATTATGTTTGAAAATATTTTTAAGTACTAATGCTAAATTGCAAGGGGTAAAACCACTGTATCAAAAGCTATTTGGCATGTGAATATTCAAAATGAAGGACAAGACCCTTATTCAAATCATTACACTTGAACAGCATAATTCTTCTACTATATTGGCTCACTTGGTTAGTGAGTAGATAGGAAAGGTAAAGTAAATTCACAGTGTGAAAGAAAAGAGTAAAAATATAATGTGTGCATGCACAGTCACAGAGCCACAGAAGCATTTCACTACTTTACATCCCGCGGTGGTGGTGCTGCGGTAGCGTTGTCGCCTCACAGTAAGACGCTGTCCAGTTCGATTCTCAGCTAGAGCGTCTTCTGCATTGAGACATGCATGAATGGGCGTATCTTCGTTGAAGGTTGTGCGTCAGGGCTGGTAACTCGGCACGTAAAAATCAACTACCAATCATTAGCGGACCGGAGTTCCGCTGTGGCGACCCCTAACCGGGAAAAGCCGAAAGAAACAACAACAGAACCATATTAATGACATCTTTCATGACTATTGTATTTTAAACATAAATTGGATGTTTACCATAAGACTATCATATGCAAACAAATCCCAGTTATATGCCAGTGATATGTGTTCTTTATGAAGTACCAGTAGTTCTTTGATTTAGTTTTTTAAGATGAAATTGAATCAGATGGAAAGATTAGTTGTTACCATGTAACAACTGTAGCTGATAGAAAGGATAAATCAAATAATATTGTAAATCAAGACAAGATTCAATTTGCATTGATCAACAAGACAGTCACAGAACCACAGATATATTTTGACTACTTTACAGAATCATATTAATGGCATCTTTCCTGACTATTACATTTTATACATACATTGGATGTTTGCCATGAGACTATCATATGCAAACAAATCCCAGTGCTATGCCAGTATTATGTGTTGTTTATAAAGTACCAGTAATTCTTGGACGTAGTTTTTAAGATGAAACTGAATCAAATGGATACCTTAGCTGTTACCCGGTAATGACGGTAGCTGACAGAAAAGGTAAATCAAATAATATTGCAAATCAAGACAAGATTCAATTTGCATTGATCAACAAGATCTGAATAAAGTGATAAAGTGATTATAAAAACAGAATTGTCTGCTGCTTAGAGGTGAGGAATATATCTCAACAACACCAATTCTAAATTCTTTTCAGTACTAGATGCAGACCTGGCATTCTGCAGACTGATCTAAATGAAAAAAAATCCAAGTTATGTATATGTAGTACACCATTAGGAAGGCACAGGCTTCTTTGACTCCATGTGGTATTGCATCAGTATCAGAGGTGTTCCCAGGAGCTGTTGCATAAGAAAAGGAAAGATAATAGGATCATAGAAGGTTACTAGGCTAATGGCCCTGGGTCCTTACAAGCCTAACCAAGAGTTGATCCTCAAAAAAGAAACCTCAGTCAGCACCTGTCATCCCTGTCAATAAGGGACAAAGGTGGAACCCCTGGGACAAATTTATGTTTTCCCATCTTCTCATCAAGACTGCATTTGAAGAGGGCCAGTGAGGTACTCTGTTTGACATGTACGGAAAGTCTATTCCAGAGATGGGGCAGCCTCTGGGAGACAAACCTTTCTCTCCAGCAAGTTTTGTTGATGTTGCATATTAGATTTAGGCCTATTGAGTGGGTAATGCACGAGGAGTTAGACTTAATATGAAGCATCTCTAGCAGAGTAGGGTCTGATATCACTTTGTAGGCAAGACACAGATCAGCTCTGAGCAATCTGTATGATACCAAGTAGAATGATAGTGATTTAAGCCTGGAGGCCATGGATTCTCTTTGTGAGGTATTTCTGTGGCCTTTCCAGTTGGTGCAGGTGTTTGGAGAGGTACATAGCAAACAGAGCATTATACTCAATCATAGGTTTAATAAAGGAGGAGTACTTTTTTCTGGATGTTATCCCTTTACTTACAAGATATATCAAGTAAAAGGCTTTTCTGACCACCGCTGCCACATGATGGTCGAATGGGAGATTGTTGTCAACCTGAGGATCCATGTCTCTCACCACAGGTTGCATGCTTAGGGGGTTGCCGTTGATGTGGTAATCAGTAGGGGCCATGTTTTTGCCAAATAGTACGATAATACATTTTTTTTTGCTTTAACTTAAGGCCATGACTTTGGCATCAGTTATTTGTAGCTGTGACACCCTCTTGCAGTATGCTAACATCATTTGGGGAGTCAATGACAGCACCCAACTTACAGCCATCTGCAAACAGGATCAGCCGTAGGCCCTTTGTCTTTGCCTGGACCTCTGAGAAGTATATGCCAAACAGTAGGGGTCATAGGACAGATCCCTGTGGAACACCACTAGTGACAGGTCTGCTGTCAGAGGTAGCAGCACCTGTTTTGACCCTGTGGGTTCTATCTGTGAGCCAGTTAGCCACCCATCTAACTAGATAGGGATTAACAGCAAGTTGTGTTAGCTTTTTGATGATGCCTGAGTGGAGGATTGTGTCAAAGGCCTTGGCCAGGTCAAGGTAAGCTGTATGTACTGAGCTTCCCTCATCCAGGGCCTTGGTGACAGTCTCAAAGAAGTCAACTAGGTTCAATAGACAAGATCTGCTCCTGACAAATCCGAATTGGGTGGGATCAAGTGCTTGGAAATTAACTGTGTCTTTGTTTATGAGATCCATAATAATATGCTCCGTGACTTTACAGATCAGACTTGTCAAGCTGATGGGATGATAGTTTCCCAGGTCAGTAGTGGACCCACCTTTGTGCAAGGGGATGACAATAGCAGTAATCCACTCTGCTGGAATGAAGCCTGTAGTTAGGCTGTTGTTGAATAGGGTGCTCAATGGCAAAGCTAGTTCTTGCTGGAGATGGTGCTGAATACAGCCTGGGACACTATCAGGTCTCATGGAAGTTGTATTCTTTGTCTTGGATAGGGCCTTTAACACTTGATCTACAAAGATGTGAGGTATAGGATAAGTATCAGGGATGT
Organism: Protopterus annectens; assembly: GCF_019279795.1. NCBI lineage: Eukaryota > Metazoa > Chordata > Ceratodontiformes > Protopteridae > Protopterus > Protopterus annectens. Next base: position 349,725,630 of record NC_056728.1, on the reverse strand, counting down.
CAACTGGGCCTTTGGAGGGCAATAAGGGGGTGATGTTTGCACTGAACCTATCATCCAGCAGGTTGGCTAAGTCAGCAGGATTAGTGTAAGTGGTACCATTAAGTACTTGTTCGGAACAAACTTGGGCTTTGCCATGGAGGTTCCTAATGTAACTGAAGGATCTGTAGTTTCCCTTTATTTTGGAGGCTAATTTCAACTCATAATTGGCTTTGGAGGTTTTCACTAGTGATCTAATTTGTTTGTTAAGGCAGAGGAGAGAGATTTTCTAACTTGGAATTTGTTCCTTTTTACCCTTGGACAACAGTTTATTCCTTTTGTTGTAAAGCCTGTTGACAGAGGATGTCTACCAGACAGGTTTGTGTTTCCTTGAGGAGCAGATTTTAGTTCTGTTGGGTATGGCTGAGTCCATGCAGTTGTGCAGGTGCTTGTATACTGCACTGGTGTATTGTTCAGCATAGTTGTCTGCATCATCTGAGGAGGGGGGAAGTGGGGTGAAGTTGGTGATACCCTCCCTTAGGAGGTTGTAGTCAGCTTTTGAGAAGTTTTTAGCCTGGTTACAGCTGAGGAGGGGTTGGGTGGGATAGAAACTTTGAATGAGACAGACCGATTATCTGATCTCATCAGGGAAGAACATACTATGGGAGTGATGCAGTGGTTGCCCGTGTTGGTGAGAACCAAGTCCAGTATGTTATCTCCCCTTGTGGAGAATAAGACCCGTTGATCTAGTGCATTAGAACTGATGAAGTTAAGGAATCATGGGGTGAGTACATTAGTGCAGGAATAAGTTCACCCAGTCTATGGTGGGGTAGTTGAAGTCACCAAGAATCAGGGTGTTTGGGGGTATCTTGATGGAGTCAAGTAGGTCCAGGTAGGAGGTGTGGGTGTCCTTAGACATGAAGGTGGGGTCTATAGCTGGCTATAACTTGGATGGGTGACTTACCAACTGTCAGTTGTACCTGGAATAATTCCAGTGCGTCATGTTGGTAAACCAGTCAGGTGGTGTTCCTGTCCTTAATGAAGATAGATACTCCACCACCCATAGTCTTTCTGACCACATTTTGGGGTCAGAAAGTGTGGAATGAGGTATAGAATGGTAAGGCAGGGGTGATCTCTGTGGCCCTAAACCAAGCTTCCGTAACTGCACAGACATCGACATCTTCCAGTGTGAGGAGAGCCTCCAGTGAGTGCATTTTCAGATTAAGGCTCCTAGCATTGAGCAGCATGACCTTCAATTTGCTTTTTGACAGATCTTTTATGTTTAAAGATTTGCCTTTGGGACATGGCCAAAGGCACAATGGGAGAGGCAAGAACTTTGGCCAAGATCCAGAACCCTAGGGGTGACAGGCAGAGGCCATCTCTGGCAAAGCATCAAGGCCTGTTAACCATGTCATCCTAGGCCGACAGATACTGTATCCCCTTAGAAAGACTCCAGAAACTAAGCCAGTTGTTGAAGTCAAACATTTTTGTTGGTATTGTGGTATCATTCTTGGAGAAGGTAGGATGCTGCTTAGGGCTAGGATCATACCTGTCTGGAGCACATACTCTGAGAGAGAGCACAATCATGTCTCTGTCCATATAGTCCAGGGAGGTATGTCTTGAGTCGTTCACACCAACATGGACATTGACAGAGTCATACTTGTACCTGTTGTGGAGAGACTTGAGTGTGTGTGCGTGATGTGGTAGATTCTAGCAGCTGACAAACAGCTGACTGTGACCTTCTCCTTGTTGAGCCTGTTGAGGGGACATTGGTGTGTCTCACTATTGAGTTGCCAGTGACTAATATGTTTAGTTTATTGTTATGTCTTATGGGCTGCGTTTGTTTATTGTTTTGTCTAATGGGCTGTGTTTGTGAGGCACTGGTGCCCTGACTACAGTGTGTGTGATGATACTGGTGTTGTGTGTGGAATGTTTGTGAGTGTGTTTTGGGGGTCTCTGTTGTTTAGCTAAGATTTTGTTGAGGACCCCTGCATAGGTGGGTGTGTGGCTCTGTGATATGGGTGGTGTGGTGCTTGTACTGGCAATCTCCTCTTTGTCAAGAGTACTGACTGTAGTGGAGAGAGCATGGATTCTAGCTTATTGATGTGGATGCATCTCTCACAAGTAGAAGAATTATGTGCTAGGAGAAGGGGAGTGTCCATGAACATGAGGCAGCTGCTACACTGTGTTAGTATGTCCATGTCAACCAGGCTGGCGAGAGAAACTGGTGGGAATTGTCTAGACATAGTGATCTGAGTACTTGATGGACTTATGGAGAACAAGATTTGATAAGAGTTTGTCTGCAAAAACCCTAATTGTAAAAAAAAAAAATGGCCTGAAGCACAAATGCTACAACCAAAACTAAGATGCTTAGAATATTAATCAGGCTACTAACAAGCAGGAATAAGCGCAGAATAAGAGCATTTGTTCACTTAACAGCACACAGAACAACAAACTAAGGTAATAAGGTAAAAGGCAGTTAAGTAAGAGCAGCTGAATAAAATATATTTTTTTTTTAGTGGAGAGGGAGAGAACAGAACAGATTAAGAGACTATAGGGGTTGTCCTTCCCAAGTGCTCTGTATACAGCAGAACAGATGGGACTGGTAGGAGTGTCTGAAATCAAAATATGATCTCACTGTACTCAATTAAGTGAGCAAATGAGATGGGTCCAGGAGGAGTATCCAAAAATGAATTTACAGCAGGGGCGGGCAATTCCAAAGCCACCAAGATTAGCACCATGACAAGAACAGGGAGGGAGGGTGAAGAATTAACTACAGAAAGGCAGATCACAATATCCAAGTAATATTCAATGAAACAAATAAAATGCAGTGCTAATCTTAACAATAAAAGCTGCACTTTTCACACATCTAGCAAACTAACTGCAGAGGAAAGTGTTGTAAATATAATAGATGATCTTGTAGTATGGGCCATACACAAAAGATGCAGGGAAAGAGATCAATGCAACCATTAAAAATATTATGATAGAATAACTTCAAGATAGAGAAATTGGAAAAGCCATTACTAAACTACTAAAATGAGAAAGCAAACAAGCATTATAGATAGAAGTTTGAAGGAATTATGTAGTATATTTCAATGTTTGTACCTAGCAAGTCTGAGGTAGTCGCTCTAAGAAAGTTGTCAAAGTAAGATGCAGTTTGGGAATGGAATTATGAACAGGACAATAGTTCTGAAATGCTGAAGAAACTAGCTACAAATATATCAGTGTGAAATATTATAATATGAATAAGGTAATTGTTCTTCAATTAGATGCCAGTCAGAATTATACTGGAGCTCTGATCTTATAAGAGAACAGATCAGATGCCTCCAAGTCAGGAACATTTACAGATGCACACAAAGTTTTGCAAAATGAACTGTTAGAAATTGTGCCAATTCATGAAAATTCCATGAGTATTTTCATGTTGGAAGACAAGAAGTTACACACAGAGACAGCAAATATAGGGTAAACTCTATGGCATCATGCTATTGCATCATACCGATCATTGTAAATTCACCTTAATACTGTTCACTATATACTACACATGTCATTTGGCTACATACAACATTTATGAATCTTTTTACATGCTGAAAAATACATGTTAGTAATGTAACATTTTAGTCCTTAGAATCCATTAAACCTAGGAACAGTACATCTATAACAGTGCTTTCTTCAATGGACTACAATATCTATATAATTTAATAGTATAATTCAGATTGGATATCTGGTCTTGCTTTTGAAAGGTTTCTCACTGCACTATATCTTCACTTTGACACATAACTGTAGGTGTCTATCTGCATCTCTTGAAAATTAGTTTTCACAATATCTTTCTCCTTGCAATAGGACTGGTTATGATTGAACTTTGCTTTTAACATATCTGTCTTGTACAGATGTGTGAAGTTTCTCCTATACAGCTTGACATCTTCCTTACACAGGATCTTGTTTTGGCTGGTTTACTAACAACATTAGTTTTAGCCTATGGACTATCCAATAACATCTGATTCTTACCTTGTTCTCAAACTGTAAATCTGGTAGTCTGCTCGAGTTTCTGTCATTGTAACCTTCCTTTCTCTACTGACTTCTTTCTAGCATTTCTTTTAATTTGTGTTCACTTTCTGCAGTTAAAGCAGAAAATCTGCTTTTCAACCTTGTCTGAAATTAACATCTAATTAGGTGAGAGACTGAGACACTGCACTGCTATATTCCTTTAACTTTCACTACACGTTTTTCTCATTTGAATGCTCTCTGTTTTTGGAAAGTTCTTTCTGTTTGTCCATTGGATTGCAGATTGTGCAGAATGGATATAATGTATCTGAATCGCCATTCATGCACAAAGCATTTGTATTCTACACCTGGGCATTCCAGACCTTTTGTGATATATGAGAGAATCAGGAATCAACTGTCTGCAAAATATGAAATTTAATCAGCTTATCACACTTTATGTGTTTTGTCAGCCATTTTGATTGTTTAAGCTAGTTTGGAATACTAATCCATGAGTAAGAGCTTCATGACTTTCCTTAAATGTAACAAATCAGCACTCTCTTCACCCTATGGATGATCTGTAACTATTTGCTAGCATCTCTTCTTTGGGATTGTTCTTATGGTATGCTCTGTGTATAGAGTACCTTTATACTACATGTTCTAGCTGAATTGACATTTCTTGCCAGAACATTGTACATTTCCTTCCAGAACATTGTATCTTTTGTTCTTTCATTATTTTCAAACCTAATGCATGCACCCCCAAGCATGTATTTTCTCATTTGTTTGGCAACTCTTTATTTTGTTAACTTTGAACTTTAAGTCATGACACAACGTATTTCTTCCATGAAAGAAAAATAATGATGTTATTTTCTGTGCAAATGATTTTCTTTAGACAAGCCTTTAGGTGTAACATTTGTCAGTAACTGCACATCTAAGTCAGTGTCAGTGGTGCAATAGGTAGAACAATTGCCTTTGATGCAGAAGACTATGGAGTTTATTTCCACACCAGGATTGCTGACATTTCAGTGCAGCATATTGGGGGTGCTGTACTCCTGAGTGTGTTGTCCTTTGCATGAGATGTAAAAAAGAATCCCATATGCCAGAGTTGTTGGATGTAAAAGGTGCCATGTACCCAGAGTTGTTGGATGTAAAAGGTGCCATGTACCCAGAGTTGGATGTAAAAGGTGCCATGTACCCAGAGTTGCTGGATGTAAAAGGTGCCATGTACCCAGAGTTGTTGGATGTAAAAGGTGCCATGTACCCAGAGTTGTTGGATGTAAAAGATGTCATGTACCCAGAGTTGTTGGATGTAAAAGGTACCATGTACCCAGAGTTGTTGGATGTAAAAGGTGCCATGTACCCAGAGTTGTTGGATGTAAAAGGTGCCATGTACCCAGAGTTGTTGGATGTAAAAGGTGCCATGTACCCAGAGTTGTTGGATGCAAAAGGTACCATGTACCCAGAGTTGTTGGATGTAAAAGGTGCCATGTACCCAGAGTTGTTGGATGTAAAAGGTGCCATGTACCCAGAGTTGTTGGATGTAAAAGGTGCCATGTACCCAGAGTTGTTGGATGTAAAAGGTGCCATGTACCCAGAGTTGTTGGATGTAAAAGGTGCCATGTACCCAGAGTTGTTGGATGTAAAAGGTGCCATGTACCCAGAGTTGTTGGATGTAAAAGGTGCCATGTACCCAGAGTTGTTGGATGTAAAAGGTGCCATGTACCCAGAGTTGTTGGATGTAAAAGGTGCCATGTACCCAGAGTTGTTGGATGTAAAGGTGCCATGTACCCAGAGTTGTTGGATGTAAAAGGTGCCATGTACCCAGAGTTGTTGGATGTAAAAGGTGCCATGTACCCAGAGTTGTTGGATGTAAAAGGTGCCATGTACCTAATGAAAAGAGTAGGGGAAGTTCCCCATTGCAATCCATGGTACCATTGCGGCATCTAGCCCAAATTTCCAATTGCAGTTTGGTTAAGTGACTTGCTCAAGGTCACACAGCAGGCCACTGAAGGAAACAAACTCCTTAGCATAGGAATAACAGCTCATAGCCTTAACCTCTTTACCAGCTGCCAGACCATCAATAGCCAACCAGTGTATTCCTCTGTAAGATCACATCTCCAGTGCTATTGTGATTGGCATATATCACAACTGGTTTATTCACATCATAGTGCTTTTGATATTAGAACATCTGCAGCTACCTTCTTGAGTACATCTCAAAACTGTATTTATAATCAGCTCCACTCCCAAGCTGCATCTTGCAACAACATTATTAGAGGTACAACTATCTCAGACATTTTTATGTACACATGAAAGATAAAGCACAATTTCTAGAATCCTCTTTAATACCTGTTTTCTCCTGATCTTGCCATTTGCACAGTTGCTCAGATTTTTGTGGATTTGTTATCAGTCCCTCTGGCATTACAATATTACTCATATATTTCAGACATTTTAATTTGCTTATTTACCATGAAATGATGCTTATTATATTCAAAAGGAACATCAACCTCTTGATTCTCTCTAATTTTATTTCATCCCACACTAATACAACCGCAGTTATGCTATAGTGTATAGGAACACCACTGGAGTTTATAAAATTCCAACAGAAGTTTGAGAAACCTGCATCTTCCTAAACAGTTTGGATATTGGTTGAGCTAGCAGGAGCTGATGCAAACATTGGTTTGTATCTGGGACTAAGACATACTTAACGTTTACAATTCTTGAAACACCTTCAGTAGTAAGCAATGGGTAGTGGTCTCTTAAAATTACTTCATCTATTTCTTGAACATGAATATGCCTTTTATTTTTTTTATACTAGAGATCATATTATCTATCCATTCTGTTGAATTTAATTGACTTTTAATGACATCTATAAATGCCATATGCTTCAGTTACTGCATTGCTTTATTTTGAATGCTATTGGTTCTTATCTGGTAGCATGAGTCATAAGCATTGCACCACATTTTATTTGTATATGATATTCTCCTTACAAAAAAAAAATTCACCATATTATTGCAGAATCATGTCATACGCAAACAGACAGAAATTGAAGTCTCTTTACTCTGTGTCAGACAGACTGCTCAGAGGCGACCTGTGCCTTGCATATAAGGCAATATCCATCCCTGCATTAATGGAAATGCTACACATTCACAAGTCAAGTGGTACAGGTATCACACACTTAATGGACATTAATCTGATATGTGACATCAATAGAACTTGCTGGAGGGACAGATCTATCTCGCAGTGGTTACCTCATCTCTGAAATAGACCTGCAATCCATGTTAAGCAGAACCACTCATTCACCCTATTTAACCATAATTTGGACAACTGGATGGGAAACCATAAATTCACCCTGGGGGTTCCACCTGTGTCTCTCTTACATATATGGGTAACAGATGCTGATTTAGTGTCTGCCCGTAACAGACATTCTTGGGAACAAGGATTAACTTAGCTAGGCTTGTAAGGGCCCTAGGGCCATTACTCTAGTAATATGCTATGATCATTGCTCATTTTTCACAGTATCTGACATGACTCTGCAACTCTGAGATTAATTCTGAATGCATGCAACATTGGCTTTTACATTGTGAATTTATTTTAACCATTACAAACTTCAAAAAAGTCACACACCCCAAAACATTAGCATAATTTACTTCTTTAAGTTGAAACAATTAAAAATGTCTTAACTTTTATTCTTATACTGACATAATCAGCAGTAACTGATGTAATGATGCCACCTATTTGCAAGTATTTCAAGGATTCATAAAGAACTCCAGCCTTCAGGTTAAGGGATATGGTGAAAAGGACCTGTATCCAGGATGTTTTTTTTTTAATTCAGAGACACAACCACAATGAGGAAAGACCTCATTATCAGCTAATTTGCATGAATCTGAATCACAATTAATTATCATAAATGCAGATCAGCACCTTCTTGTGGTAATTAACACTCTAGGCCTATGCATCATATGGCCACAGGCAACCCCCCTTTCACTCTCCCACAGACACACACACAGTGAAATACACACACAGACACACAAACACACACACACCACATTCCCCATTCCTATCTCTGATTTGTCTAAACATCCCTGATGTCTCATTTGTATGTGTTCCCTGCCTCACAAATCATGCATGATTACAGTCAGTCAATAGTGACAGACATTAGAGTTCCCTACAGCCACGCTGGTGCAGCGGTAGCGTTGTCGCCTCACAGCAAGAGGTTCTCCCGTTTGATTCTCATCTGGAGTGCCTTCTGTGTGGAGTCTGCATGTCCTCCCTGCGGTCGAGTGGTGTTTGAAACACATGCGTAGAATAAGCAAGTCTTCGTTGAAGGTTGGGTGTCAAGCTGGCATCTCAGCACCGTAAAAATCGGCTGCCAATCATTAGCGGACTGGAGTTCCGCTGTGGTGACCCCTAACCAGGAAAAGCTGAAAGAAGAACAAAGAGCTTAATGTGTAGAAGCTGTATCTCAATGCTGGACCTGTTGCTTTATTAACTTTTAAAGTGACTAAGAATTACATTTCAGAATTCTCCCTCTTGTCATCTGATCTTCCTCCTGATACTGTCCTGAAGCACCCCCAGCACAAAACACCCCCATCCCATTACAACTTATCCTGATTTTACAAGATGTTCCTGCTGCTGCCTCTTATAGGCATAACCCTCAACTGTCTGGGTTTTTGCAGAATGCCCAGATTTTTGCCTCATGATTTTGCTCCATTCCTCATAAAACTTGTAATTTTTCAAGCAAAACAGACATTTGAATTTCAGATTTTACATCTTTCAGTTAGTGCATGACTTGCAGAACCTGTTATTTGAACAACTTTCTACATTTAGAAAAAGAATCCATCCCTGATTGTGGGGCTTTGTCTCTTCAGTATTTTGGTTTTGTCCAAATTTCTTGTGCTATGAGGTAGATAGGTATTCTTCCCTCTCCCATGAAACTCACAAACAGTCGCAGTCCTGGAATACTACCCACGATCCTTATTATACTGAAAGAAAATACTGACTGTACTAACTTGTGACTTCGAGTAACAGGTTGATGATGTTTCCCATGTCAAAGGTGCAAGTTTTAAAGCCTCTTTTAACTTTCCTTTCTACTTTATTTTTACATTTTATATGTTATTGAACATCACCTCTGGTGTCTAGTGGTGGTATGGAGGACTAATATCCTCTGTGGGAAGTGGAAGGGTCCAGGGTTTGAATGCTTTTAGTGCCTTGAAGACACACTATTTATAATATCCTTTGTTTCTATTGCCCCCCCCTCACCCCTGATGCACATAGCCTTTTTTTATTATTTATTTATTTTTTTATATAATAAGTACCTTTAAGATGCACTATATAGCAAATGCCCGGTGTACCTCTCAACTGTACAGATTTTTGTAGAATGTCAAGATTTTTGCCTGATATTTTTGCTCCGTTTTTCATAAAATTTTGGTTTTCTGGCAAATTACTGGCAAATCATTAAAGGCTGAAGTTAAAAAATAATGACAGACATTTCAGTTTCAGACTGTGTACCCTACAGAAAATTTATGTTAATGTAAAACCTGTTATTCTACAAACTTTCTAAGTTTGTAAGAGCAATATTTAAAATTGTCCCTGCTTTTGGGCCTTTGTCCCACTTTTATTTATAATTTTGTCCAGATGTCTTGCTCTCAGAGTTTGAGAGGTATGTAGTGCTTCCCCCAACCCACAATTCCTTTCTTTTTTATAATAAATGCCTTTAATGCACACTATTTATAGTATCCCTGGTATCTAGTGCTCCCACCAGCCCTGTATTATTAAGGCACAATGTGTGCTATCACTTGGTGGCCAGTGTTCTCCCACACTCTTGTCTTGTATTAGTCCCATTATGTTACAATGTATGGTGAGTTCTCCCTGGTGGTAGTGTTCCCCGACCCACATTACGTTAGAGAGTGTGGCATGACAGCGTGGAGTTTTCTTTGATGGTTAGTTTCTCCCAAAACGTATATTGCAGGATTTGTTTGTAAGTTTACAGATTGGGCAAGTATGACAGCCCCTAATCACACACACACACACACACACACACACACACACACACACACACACACACACACACACAAAAACACAATCTGCATTTATATCATGTTTAAGTATAACATCCTTTTCATTAAGTTCCAACATTTATTTCCAACATTCAGCCTTGCTCTCCTGTTTCACTGCTTCAGACTCATTTTCATATTTTATAACATCAGGTCATTTCACATGCAAAATATCATTCAGAGGTGTTTACATATCTTAGATATACTTTACAAAATGTTTTCATGCCACAAATACTGTTGAAATTATTTAATACGGGAGAAGAATTTCTCTTCCTGTCAAGATTACAGTAACATCTGCTACAGCCTCAATGCTAATACCTCTATTGTAAATCTTTCTTACTACAGTACTTTGTATCATAGTTTTGTCTTTCAAATCAATTCCTTTTACAATGCATCCTGCTTTATTTTTCATTTGCCTATTGTTTGACTCACATTTTATCTTACACACGTCTTTCTCATTAGCTTTTTTAGCTATGTACTTGTATTTTCACTTCCTGCTCCAGTTTCTGATGCCGATAGGTGTGTTTGTTTTTTCCTTATAGCCTTCCGCTTGTTTTATCATCTTACCAAGCATTATTTAATTTCTTACTAAAGAATCACAAAGCTCACCAAATTCAGTCTTTGGTTCTTTCCTTCAACTAAGTAACATATGCATCTATAGCAAATATAGGACCATGCAAGTTTGGAAAAAATAAATGTTTTAGGGGTAATTATTTTTCAAAAGTGTTGTTATTTTATTTTTTTCCTTATATAAAAAATATCTAAATGCTTTTATGGTTTCCTCCTCTCATTGTACCTTTCCAAAACTTTCTGTAGTCCACTGAAGTCCTTCTGACAGCAGAAGTATTCCAGGAGAGTATAGTTAATCATTTTTTTTCATTCTGAATTATACTTCTATTTCATCAGTTCTGCAAACATACTTCATAATATATTTCACTAATCCTGTACCAGGTAATAACAGGTGGATTGATAAAGAAAACTCAGAGAAAGTAGGCATGGTCTAAACTCCGTTAAGTTCTAACTGAAATGGAATTCTGTTGAACATCTGTAATATGCCAATCAATAAAGCTAGTTCATTGACATTTAATGCTACATTCCCCATATCTAACAAGTGCATTTGTGGTAAAAAAAGTTCAGATGAAAACAGGCTACAACCTCATGCATATCATGTTGAAATTATATTCAGTGTGTCTTTGTACAAGGTACCTCCAAGATTACAGAGAATATCACTTAACCTATATAAGTGTAGTCAGACACTAAAATATAGGCCAGGAAAGGAACTATTCATCATCAGACACATTGAGTCAATTATACTTACAAGATAAACATGAGTAATTGTTAGAAGAAGAATTTGAGATTTGTCACTTAATACCATAATTAGCAATGACAGAAGAAAAAGTAACAGAATTTAATGCATGTACTGTCACTGACATAGAAATACTGTTACTGAAACAAATTACAATGACAGACTGTCTAGAACAAAAATAATCGGTAAGGAAAAATGATTATTTCTTTAAAGGAATGAATATTTTGTATCAAGGATTTAATGTTTAATGATGAGAAACAATAATTCCCAATCATGTATGAGGGTAAATGCTTGAGAGTATATACGAATCATATCTGGGAAGGATATAGTGCAAAGAAAGTGCATTACATAAAAAATAATGCCCTGGTACTTAGACTGATATCGAACAAACAGTACAGAGCATACCACAAAAACAGTCTAGGAGAAGAAGACATGTTATATCATGCAGGAACATTCTAGTAGGGAAGAGCAGCTTCATCCTTGGAGAAGAATAGGCTCATATTTCTTCTATTTTGAATAAGCCATGTATCGCATACATGTAAATTGTTTTTCAAGTTTCCAGAAATCATCAAACTGATTAATACAATTGCAAGTTTAATCAGTACATTCAAGGCTTTATATATTCAAGATGGAGATACCTAATGCTGTTTTCTCTGACAATGGTCTACAAAACAAAGATCAAGATTTTTGAATTAGTGAGAATGAAGACTTACAGCATTAACCCCACCACTATCAGCAGTCAAATGGACAAGTGAAGAGAAATGTCCAAGCAATGGAGATCTTGTAAGAAACAGCAGTATTAATAACCTGATTTGTTATCTCCCAGTTTGTACTTTAGGAAAACTACAGTGCAGGCTGCCAGTTCAGTCATTAATGGGCAGATGTTTGAAAGAGATATAGCCACTTTCATCCATCTTGCAGCCACATGAAAATCAATACGAAGTAAAAGGAAGTGGAAATAAGTCAACAGAGGCAGAATCTAGGTTACATTCCTAAGGCACAGCAAGTATATAAAAGTCATGAGAAGTCCACAGCCTAAAGATGTACCTGGTCAAACAGCTGTTCCAAGGTCCAGTGTTATCTGTAGGGAAATAGAAAGTGGCATTGGAAGGAATACATATATTTATATTAGACAAAGGCATTAAAGGCCATGAAAGAAGAGGGACCACAAGTATCACACTATTGACACAAGTAAGTAGAAACTGTTAGAATTATAACATCAAGGAACTGTGGAGAGTAACTCAAGTCCTGTCTCATGGAGAACTTGTAGTGCAACTAAGAAAAACATGTACACTTAACTGTTTAAAACACATACCTGCAAACTTTACAGATGTTGAGCTAACCCATACAATACCACCAAACAAGCTACAACACAAGAAAATATTGAAATTGACTGCATGACTATAGTTGGAAGCTAAACGTGAGGCAATCCATTCATAAAAATTGCAAAAAGTATTGCCTCACAGTTAGACGTTGCCCGTTCGATTCTCAGTTAGAGCGTCTTCTGTGTGGCAACATGCGTGAATGGGCGTTCCTTCATTGAAGGTTGTGCGTTAGGCCTGGCAAGCCAGCATGTAAAACTCTACTGCCAATCATTAACGGACCGGAGTTCTGCTGAGGCGACCCCTAACCGGGAAAAGCCGAAAGACACAAACAAACAAAATTGTTTAATAGACAAATTGTGCATTCTCTGCATCTCAGAGAAACTAATGTGAAAAAAGTAAACCAAACATGAAATATAAACTTTAAGTGATATATTTACAATGCTGTAATTAAACTTTAACATTAAAGCTATTTACAATCCTGCAGTTTGATAAAGAATGTGTGAGTTAAGCTTTTGGACCTGAGATGTGTAATCATCCATTTTTCCAGTCTGCACTGAAGGTGAAGAGGTCAAGCTATATTTATTTTTTCTCTCTGTTGAAATGAATATTCAACTGTTTTCAAATAAGTTGTTTTAGGGTCAAACCATTTTTACCTATCAAATAATGTTTCACTTCCTTGATAAGTAAAAAGGAAAGAAAGAAAGAAAAAAAAAGTTGGACATCTAAATAACTGATTTGTCAAAATGATGATGAAGAAACAGCAGGCCCAGACTTGTAAATAGTTGTTTATTATAGCAGTGTGTTCTATACTAGTGGTATATCATAAAACACACAGAAAAGAAACAAAAGAAAATTCACTCTGACCCCTTCTTTGCAATGCCTAATGTCCATTTCCAAATTCAGAATACTTGTAAAAAGTGATTACGATGTCTTTATTTTTCTTTATATACCTTTAGCTTTCCCTAGCATATATATCTATCTATTTATGAACTTCATATAAAATATTTGCAAACACTGTATGTAGTAGCAAACTCTATGAATACTAATTCATTTTACAATATGATAGTATTTGCATGCGTTTAAAGTGACAAACGTTTGTTCTATAGGAATATAGCCTAGTGTGCAATATAGCTTTCAGGCACTAGAAATGAAGTTTGAATCATTGGACTTCAAACAAATCCCACTCAAAGTCATGCTAAGCACATACTTATAAATGCATACATATATGCATAGCACACAAAACACACATAGGCACACTGCATATATAAATATATATATATATAAATATATATATAGAGAGAGAGAGAGAGAGCATGTCATAACATCAAACTGCAATTTTCTTGGAAGTTGATGCATCAAAAAATATACCTTGATTTTTTTTTTTTTCACTAAGGCAAGCCTCCTGCATTCCTGCACATTCATATATACTAACTTCAAGATTGCACAGCTATGCAAGTAAAGAGCAAGTACCCTTACCATTCTATTCAGGCTCAAACATACATGAAATGTCTGTGACACTCATTAAAAACTCCCCAAATAACTAGTGGTATATCTGTATCTATCTACCACTCTGTCTATAGTTATATCTATCTATCTGTGTGTGTGTGTGTGTGTGTGTGTGTGTGTGTGTGTGTGTGTGTGTGTGTGTGTGTGTGTGTGTGTGTGTGTATGTGTGTTTGCTTCCATGTATAAGAAATTGACCTACTCTTACAAAACTTGCTCCACAAATTAAAATACTGCATTAAATCATCCATTCTTAACTTTTGGCTCTTGATACCCCTACCTCAAAATGTTCTTTCCATGTGTCATCCAGAGCATAAGATCTTAGTATTACCTCTTTGCAAGTTGAAACCTCTGTATCATAAAGTATTTTTGATTCCTGCTTTTGACTCCTGCTGTTACTGACAACTCAGTACTGTAATTATGCTGAATGTCTTCAGAATGAATGATGGGTGATTTTTGCCAAAAAAAATGGAATAAAATATTTCATTTTACAGCTAAGTTTTTTCTCTTAGTTGCTCAGTGCATACATGTGTTTATGTTTGTTTGTATGTGGTCTTATGTATGTGCATATATGGTGAGTGTGTGTGAACGACATGTACAACTGGTTTGTTTACAGTTCCAGGTCTGAGGTTGGTGTTACAGGATATTTTTATTTTCCTAATGGCACAGTGACAAAAGGTTGATTATATTATGTATGAGAGACAGCACTGGGAGAACAGCTCCCCTGAGGGTTGTGGGGCTTCTCCCCTACAGAAAAAAACATATTTTTCTGATGAAAGCAGACACCTTTGACAAGGCTGCTTTCTACCTTTTTCACTTTCTTTTGATTTTAACAGTGTGAGCTCAAGGAAGTCACATTAATTATCATGATTTTTCAGAATCATAAGGTGGTATTTTCCTGGAACATGCTACGGATAAATTGTTGAACAGTTCTAACACAACAAAATATGTCTATCACCTAGCACTGTTAATACTAGTACAAAAGTCCAGGAAATCTTTCTAATGACTCCATAGACGTGCAGTTATATGTTCCCAGAATGCTTGGCAAAATGTGAAATTAAACAGATAATGCAGATCAAACAGCATGGTTGAACAGCCTAATGCTCCAGGCACTTCTTAAAAGATGATACTGCAAGTCTGAAAGAGTAAAATAAGTTTTCAAGACCACTAAACTTTAAATGCATCCTTAAAATGACATAGTTCTATTCAAAAGTTGATTTTTGTCCAGAAAGAATAAATAATATTGTTGTGTAATTAAACATGCATCTCACAGTTAATAGTATCAAAAGGAAAGTGTTCTGTGCTTCTAACGGTGTGTATGTAAACATGAAAATACCTTTGCATTCAGTTCAGCACACATCAGTTGAAGCATCCTGCCTTTGTATGACAGAATATGACTGATTCCTAAATAGCTTATTACTAACTATTGTACTGCAATCAAAGAATGGATAGTGGCAATCTTATCAGTAGTAAATATTCTTGTGGACTGTGGTATGGCATGAGAGCAGATACGAGGAGAGGCAGTAATCACCTGTCACTACTGATGCCATCATGGGAAATTACACAGAGTAAAGGTTGGTATGTGGTTAGCCACATTGACACAGATAATGTCTCACATACTAAATTCAATCCCACAAGCACTCATGCTGGAAAACAAAAAGCTGCTCTATAGATGTATATCTCTTAAAAGGGAACAGGCTTCCCTAACATATTGTGTATGTGCAAATGTAACAGATTAAAGAGCAAAGGAAAGGCACTTAGAGACGTTATGACAAAGAATAAACTGATATTTGTGTACTATACCTTGGATAAAGAAATGAGGTTCAGTGTTTAGGAACTTCTTCATTCAAATTTGTTCAGGACCTACATAAAGGTATATGGCAAATGTAAAGTAAAGGAAGACATGTATATTTTGGAAGCAGACTCTCACATAAATAGGGAACAAGGAATAAGGGAAGAGTGATGCATGACTTTTTCTCATTTGCATGACATTACTGCAACATCTACTCGCCTGTGGTATCTGCATATAGTGAGATCTGGCAATAATGTGCATCACAAAGCATTTGTTCCTAACAGTTGTACTGTGCAATGTAAGATGTACTACCGACCTTGTTACTAACACAATGCATTTGTAAAACATTCCACTGCAATGAAAATGCTATACCTACCTTTTTATCAAAGGAAAATGCTTTTTAGATTATCAAATTGAAGGTTCTGAGATGTTTTAATATTTTAAGCTAGTAAATCAAAAACTGTTAAATTGATGATAAGAAGACATATTTACTGATGCCCTAAGGTAGCCAGTGCCTTCAGATACATACATACATACATACATACATACATACATGCATACATACATACAAATGTTTCAACCATGGGCATTAATGCCCTTCTTGCTTGCCAATATACTAAAACACTTGTTCCCATAATAAATGTCCGGGCTGTTCTTAAAAATATCTAAACTAGTACTTGTTTTAATGTAATTTGGTAGTTTGTTCCAAGCATCAGCTACTCTGTCAGAGAACCAATTAGTACACTTCTCATTCCTATATAATCTTCTACATAGGTTATCTGATGATTCTATAGTACTTTTTGATAACCCCAAACATTCCCAGAGGTAGTTGTCCCTAAATGCCCTATATAGCCGAATAAGATCTCCTCTTAAATATCTGTAAGAGACACTGTACAAATTCAGATATTTTAGTCTTTCATAATAACTTAGATTTTCACATCCATGAATGCCCTTGGTATATTTCCGCTGTACTCTTTCCAGTTTATTTATGCTTGTTTCCCTATAGGGTTTCCATATTGTTATTCCATACTCAAGTTTGGGTCTAATGTAACTAACAAACAACGACTTCATTATGTTTGATTTCCTAGACTTTATAAATCTTTTTATACAACCTATACTTCTATAACTATCATTAGCCAATTGGTTGATATGATTAGAAAAACTCATAGCTCAATCTACCCATATACCCAGGTCCTTAAATGAGTCTACAGTTTCAATCACTGTGTGCCATATGAAATGTTCACCTTTCAGTTTATGTCTCTTGTCATCTTTAAATGGTTTCTTTCCCACATCAGGTATGCATTACTGGATAATTCTAAGTGCAGGTTTGTTATGAAAAGAGTTATGACACTTTACAGGCTTTGGTGGCAGTTCTGAGAGACCAGTGATGCAGACAATTGTGAACAGAGAGACTTAAAGAAATTCCATTTTCACATCTATTCAGTCTTGTTGCCCTCACTTTTTATCTACTGTGATATTAAAAAGAGCTATCCACTCTTAAATCTCTGTATAGATGAAAGGTACACAGGCAATTTAATTTGATTTAGGAAAATCCAGAAAGAGAAAAGGCATTTATAGCCCCCTGAGAGCAGACTGTGATCAGAGATCAATGGCAAAACTAATGTTTGTTGGTTGGTTGATTGGTTGGTTGGTTGGTTGGTTGGTTTGCTTAATTTTGTGTTGGTAACTGGGATGTTCAGCTGAGTACAGGCACATTTTTAGTGGAGGCCTACAGAGAAAAGCTCCAGAGACATTTACACAATAATAGCAAATAACAGAAGATGCTTATATGATTAAAATATTTACAAAATGCTCATACAAAAAATGGATTACAGCATTAAAATATTTAGTAAACCACATGTATATAGAAAGGATACAATGATTGAAAAACAATGTAAACTTCACGGCAAGAATTTATAAATATACAGAACTGTAATATAGCTGTCAGCAATTCTATTACAGCAATTAGTAGCATGAAATTAAACAAAGGCCGTTAGGGTTGATACAATATAGGCTGTATGAAATTCAGTAGTAGATTAGACAAAGGATAGTTTTAGGTTTATATGTGTAGCAGAGGTAAATGCAGTCAATTTTGACAAAGTCCTCTGCTAGGCTACTTACAATTGCTATTACTACTTTTGGGGACATATATGTACAAATTATTATTATTTTTTTTTTTTTTTGAAAGTTGGTAGACTGGATGGACCTCAAAAACTTCAACCAATCCCTCTGCTATTTTCAGGATTAGATAGTCACCCAGAGGGAGCTCATGATGTTTTTTTCTGCAGGGTGCCTGAATGATGAAAGTACCGAAGCTAACACAGCTGAAGGTAAAACAATAAACTTTAATACACAAAAGAGAGAGTAAGCGCTTTCACGGTGAAAGTGCTTACTCTCTTTTGTGTGCATTAAAGTTTTACCTTCAGCTGTGTTAGCTTTGGTATTTTTTTTTGTTTTTCTTAGTAGTTACTTGTTACTGTACCGATCTACTTTTATTCTCAGCATACTTTTTACACACGTGCCTGAATGATGACACTGGACATGATGGACATCTCTTGGCACCTCAGTATTTGGGGAGCACAGGAAATTATCCTGTTTGGTCTGGGTAGGCATCACTCCTAGTAAAAAATTTTGCAAGTTAAGCTTTCCTCACAACCAAAGTCTTTACCAAAGTGCTGGCCACAATAGCCAAAGCCTTGAAGGGAAGGATCTCCATGTGTTCTTTTATCTGGGCAATAGACTCATAGTGGCATTGTCTAGGGAATCTTTTAAATGCAGTTATTGCAGCTGTAGTTCCCTAAAGGCACCATAAACTGAATGAAGCCCTTTCTACTTCATGCTGAGAGTATAGACTGTGTAGATAGACTTTGTAGGTATGGAGCTGGATAAGTTTTATTGTTGTTTATTCCTGCCCTTGAGAAGGCACAGGTCCTGGCCTTGACAAAGTGGTTGCCAGTGTGGCACACTATCCAGGCTTGGTTTCTACTGCCCCTAATCAGCTTGATGGCTGACACATTTTTTATAGTGCTGCTTGCCTGCCTGAAGATAAGAGTGTTTCAGAGCCACCACATATTCAGAGATCTTCTAGTGTCAGACACTTGCAACTGGGCTGCAAAGGACTAGATAATCCCCACCAATCTTATCTACAACCAAGTCAACCATGGATTCTAATTATGGAGGGTTTGTCTGCATGTTGAAGGGCTCATCCAAGCTTTTATGTGATGTAAGGCATGTTATTCACTCCTGAAGACAGGGTCTACTTCAACCATTTCAACCAGTTAGGCCCAAGAGCAGTCCTCCTCACTCTGAAGGCATCACAAAGTTGTTTTCGGATCCTATTTCTGATCTGCTCAGACACCCAGTACATCATGAGACTGTGTTTGTAGATTGTGAATGATATACTTCTTTGAACAATGTGTAGTTGTCAGTGTTCTGACTTGATAAACTTTTGCATTGCATGTCATGCATGTGCAGACTGACACCTGCTGACGTGGGAGGTGAAGACTGACAGTCAACATGCATTCTAATACATCCCCTTGATCTCCAAGTGTATGTTTTCTACCACCTTTGAAAATTATTTTTTGCCACTCATTCTCCTTTGCATTGTACTGAGACATTTACTGCAGACATATTTATTTTCCTTATATTGGATCATTGTATTCACACACACACACACACACACACACACACACACACACACACACACACACACACACACACACACACACACACACACACGCATACATTCTTTCAGGCTATATATTGCTGTTTATTTTACTTTGTTTCATCTTCAAGGTATATTGTGTATACTGTGTGAGAAAAAATGTCTCCATTATTATTAGATGCATAAGTGCTTTATACTTTTGCAACGCAGGATGTTCTTTAGGGCTAAAGGGAATTTTATTCCAAAGACATGTTTCTTAGAGTGGCAGCCATTTGCACTGACTACAATGTATATTCTTGATGTTATGGTTATATTGATATACTAACTTGAGCTCTGATAGCTTATATTATATAATGCTATTTCAACCTTACTAGTTCTATTACCCATTTTTGTTGCACTTCTACAGTTCATGCGTGCTTTTTAGATAACAACAATGAAGCTAACACATTGCAAGCTTACAGTTGAATGCTTGTGTCAATATAATTTACAGAATTGTATTCATGTCTGCTTTTCTCCTATGTAAGTAAAGGTCATGTTCTTTCCACATTGCCACACCTCCACCCTCATGAAGTCTGAGGTTGCTATTACTTTAAAGTAAAATAGGACCCCTGTAATCCTTTGAAGTCTCTACTAATTATCTTAAAAGTGTTGTGGACATTAGCCTTTAGTTTCATATTAATATTTACCCTGACAATAATATAAATAGCTTTATTTGGTGGGTCTTGGCATGGCTCGGGTTAGCATATCTTCCCATTTTCCAAGCCAATACTTGCAAGAACTGGATGCACTTTACTGGAGGATATTTGTACAATACATTATAATACACTAACTTCTGATTTTTTTTTTTTTTTTTTTTTGTTTACATTTATTGCTGTGTTGTATGTCTTCATTATATTGTATACTACATTGCCTGATCTAGCTTCTGCTACCTTTTGTGCTTCCACTACCTGCTGTATCGCTTTATCCAGTATAATAGCAGTCATTTTATTGCTATAGATATTTTTCTAGATGGCTGTAAAATATAGTTCAACCTCATTAAAGTCATCTGTATTTTTATTTGTGAACTGTAAACTACATACTTCATCAAAAGATTTGTAGCTTTTAACATACTTAAGTGGTATCCTCCTTCCACATTGTCTGAGTCATTCTGCTGTACACATGGACAGATTGATTGACTCTCTCTGATGTGGGTAGTGTGGCCTGCTTCATGCCTCCTTCCCTATTTCCCAGCCACCCCCAACACTGTTTGCATACCATGTTCAATAAAAAACACTATCCTCCTCTTAAAATAAACTAAAACAAGACTAATACCATTAACAGATTATTTTCTTGACAAACCCATATTTTTCACATTCCCGTCATTATATATCCACTTTGCTACCCACTCTATTACATATACAGAGATATCAGCTATTGTTCTTCCATTTTCCTGAATAGAGCAAACCTAGCAATTACAGTACTGTAGTTGACCCTCAGCAGACCATCACTGAGTACTAACTCCAAATCATGAAAATGTTACACATTTCAAAAATTACTAAAGTATATTTGATTTGATTTTTGTTCCTTGCTCCCTTTTGGCATTTACTTCTCAGTAGTCAAAGCCAGTGTCAAAGTCCTCTGGCTGACCAAATTTACAGATGACTGCCAACTATGAGCGGTCATAGAATCCCCACAAGACTCTAACATCCTGCAGGAAGGACTGACACAGACAAATGACTGGTGCCAAAGCCACTGCTTAAAACGCTATGCAAGAAATGTATAATAATACCATTTGGGAAGCTGGCCACCCTAGGAGACTACCTCATTGATAACATGCCTCTAAAAGTGGACCTAGTACTCAGGGATTTGGGGACATATGTGGACAGTGATCTGGCATTCAACCAATATGCATCTAAGATAGTAAGGAAACCATTCTATTTTGCCCAACTTACAAGCAAGGGCATGGCATCTAGGTGCAAAAAGGTCATTGTTCATCTGCACTAGACCCTCATCAGACCATCTGTGAGTACAAAACCCCCTTTGGCATGTAGCTAATCAGGCACATGCAGCACCTGAAATGTTCACAGATGTTTCTCACAAAAAGAATACAGGCAGTAAGCAATATATCCTATGCAGCTCATCTCAAAGCCTTATTTCTATATTCAGATTGTTGAGAGTTGGTTTGTGCCTGGCATACGAGGCATCCTTGAATTCTGCTCTGATGGGCCTTTGCACATCCGCAACACCAATAGCATCTGAACTACTCAATCTAGGGGCTTGAACTTTATTTGTGACATATTTAAACTGGTTTCTTTAATATTTAAGGAGTCTATATTTTGCCCCATTGAAAGGAATTTAATATTGGATTGATGGCTAGGAGAGAAAGAATTGGCAAGCAGGAATATCATTGCTGTACTCCACGTTTGCAAGTTTATAAGAGGATCTTAATCAGTATCATTCAAATGAAAATTGTTTAGAAAAAATAGTGTAGTATTTAAAAATTGTCATTGGAGAAAACCAGGATAATTAAAAACATCAAAAATGATAATTCCATTTATTGTGTTTAAAGTTTTTTGAGCGTCTAAAAATATGCTTCTTCTGTTTGTATAGATTCTTGTTGATTTTATAATAAATAATAACCACCTCTAAAATTTAATTAGAGAATGACATTGACCTACCAAGGATAAAACAAGCTTTCTCTGTGGCACAAGTTATAAGTGTAGTGCCCTTGTAACAATCCCATAGGTGATCCATGGTTTAAATCCAAGTAATACTGTTTTGGCTTTTACAAGAAAAGCCCAGCCAGACTCTGCCACAACTTGCAGTGAGAGAAAGGTTAGTCTGTTTTTGCTTTCTTGTATTTTGTTTTGCTTTATTGCTTTCTATTTTGTATACTGTGATTAATTTTCTTTATACTGTGTTTTACTTGTATTCTGCTATTAATTGCATATTTAAACTAGGAAAGAGACCACAGCTGTGTCTCTTGTGAGTCACACATAAATTAGAACAGGTCAATTAAGTTAATAAACCAAAGCTGCTCTACGTTTGTCGTCTTTTACCAGAGGTCCAGGTGTTGCTGCTGAAGACATCCAAGACTAAAAGCAAGAAAATAAGTATGTTTTGTGATTGTGATTCTACTGCATTTTTGACAGCATTTTATCTAATTGCAGCATTATTTCCATGTTGTTACTATTTGTGACTGCATCATTCTCTGCACTTGATTTTGACTGCACTATTACCCTAGCTAGTATAGACCAGATTCAGATCTGCTGAATCTGTCCTGTTATTAATACACTTGAGCACTAAACCAGCCATCCTACATTAAAAAGGACTCCCTGCACCCTCATAGTAGAAGAGTGTTGTCCCAGCCTTGTCTCAGTTTGGGTTTGCTGGAGGAAGGTTCATTGTGTGCTTTCCTATTGGTAGATTAACTTAAAAGTGTTTATTTTTGCCTGCATTTAATCCTCGCATTTGTGCAGCACACCAAGGTTTAGCAGTGCCCTGTATAGATGCAAACACCTTGAACCATAATTTTCCCTAGACAACTGTCAGTGGCACCCTCCCAAGCTTCCCTGCTGTACTACAGGCAACTCAGCTGCACACTGAGTAGCATTGCCCCACTATCATCCATCCTATTCCTAGCACAAAAAGTATTCCAACTAGCCAACTCCCTTCCTAATAATATATATGGTAATAACCTGCTATAATGGAGGAACAGTTTCCCATCACCTCTCTGGCCAGGTTGATTGACATGGGCATCCAGAGGCAATGTAGTGCTTACTCCTAAAACAAACCAATACTCCATGTGAGAGATGCAATTACATTACAAAATTGGAATCAATTCCCGCATGTAAAAACAAACCGGAAATCAAACAAGTTATCTGCACACACACTTCACCTCTCAAACAAAATAAGGACATGACACATAAACCCATATATGTGGAGGTACTCACTAGAAGCCTGCCAAAAGATTGGAGACCTCCCAAATGTAAACCACTTGCACACACTACAATACCTATAGAAACACTACACATAACACACACACACACCAGTGTCTCAGCAAATAAGCTTTTATTTATTTATTTATTTATTTCCAGTTTGATTACCGGGGAAGTCCACTAGGCCAAAATGACACATTTTCAGTGGAGGCCCGGGGAGAAAAGCTCCAAGTTGCATAAAACAATTACAACACAAGTAGTACATAGGTATAACAGATACATTATATAAAAAGTTACAATTAACACATTTGGAGTCATGGTATTTAACAGAGTTCAGGGGTTTTACAGTTTCATTTAAGGAGCAGTCTAATATGTGGAGTTTGATAACAATATAAGTATGAACATGACTAGAAGGAGAGAAGGCAGAATAAAGACATAGTGAATACATTCTGGTTACGCATAATTAAACATGGATGCTATTTACAATATTTACAAGGTTGAGTTGTGTCAGAGTGGCTGTAGGTGTTATTGTGAGCATAGAAAGCCCAGGAGAAAGAGAGAGAACACACACTTATCTTGAGGGGATTTTGTTATACTGGAAATCTTGTAGTCATGGCATTGCCTAAAAAGGCACTATAACAAAACATCTCAAAACCTAATGTTTAGAGGGTCACAGTCAGCTGCCTGTCAGGTGCCAGGATCCAGCTAATCATGCATGCACTCAAGTACCTCAACAAGTACCATTATGACTCTGTCATACTGCATGTTGGGGTGAATGACTTGAGACATACCTCTCTGAACTATATGAAAAGAGACATGATCAAACTCTCATATTATGCATCCCAGGCAGGTATGGCCCTAAGCTGCATTCTACTTTCACCCAGGTTTGTGCCACAATATAAACAAAACATGATCGACTTCAACAATTGGCTTAACCTCTGGTATCAGTCTAGGAAGACATGGCTGACAGGCCCGCTGCTTTGCATAGATGGTCTGTACCTGTCTCCTCTAGGCTTTCGGATACTGGGCTTGCCTCCCTCATAGTGCCTTTTTTAGGCAATGTCATGATTACAAGATTTCCAGTGTAACAAAATCTCCTCGAGATAAACTCAAGGTTCTGCTGCTTAATGCTAGGAGTCTAAACAGGAAACTGGACTCCCTGGAAGCACTCCACACCTTGGAAGATACTGATGTCTGTGTAGTCACTGAGACATGGCTCAAAGCCAAGGAGAGTACCCTGGCCATGCAAGGCCACAATGCCTTCCACACGTTCAGTACTCAAAATGAGGTGAAAGATCCAAAAGTGGAGGTGTAGCCATCTTCATTAAAGCCAAATACACCTTGTGACTGGTCAAACAGTATGACTGTCTCAAACTACTCCATATCTAATCAACTATAGGCAAAATACCCTACCACATCATTCCTATCTTTAGGTACCCACCATGAATCAATAAAAGCACACCACTTATCTGAACTTACTGGAGTCACTTGCCATACAGCCAAACACTTTGGTCATGGGAGATTTCAGCTTTCCTTCCATTGACTGAGTGATATACATGAGTTCAAACATGCTTGCCCAGAGGTTTCTGGACTTTGTCAGCACAAATGCTCTGGAACAGATACTCTGCACCCCCCACAAGGGGGTCAAATGTCCCAGACCTAGTACTCACCAGCATGGGGGGGCACTTCACTCCCTCCTGTCTGATGCCCTCCCTGGTAAGTTTGGACCATAAATCAGTCTTATTCGATGTAACTATTGGACCCGACAACCCCACAGGAACAAAATAACTATTTTTTTTTTCCAAAGCAAACTACAGCCTACTAAGTGATGGTATAAAAGGTTTCAACCCCCCAAACCCCCACAATCACAAACAACAATTACTACTATGCAGAGGTGCACACATATGCCCTGTATAAACACTTAAGCAACTGTATAGACTCAGCTGTACCTGACTGGATCAAACCAGGTCCTCCCAAATAAAACAAACCACCCTGGTAGACTTTAAGTATAAGAACAAGAAAATTGACCAATATAGTGATAAACTCAGCGCCAAGTATAACAAGAAAAAGCCAAAATAAAAAATAAAAATAAACTCATGCCGAGAACGTAGCAATAGATAAAAGTTTAATATAACTAACAGCAGAGCTTTTGGGCTTAACCTTTCCTCAGTGCAATTCCAATAATTAATTCAAACTTAATACTTAAATAACATTGTAAGATACAACCCACCAATAACATCATATAAACAATTAATCAAGTTAAGCAAAGGTACCTAAAAAATATTCAACGTTTTGTTTAAAAATAATAAGAAATATAAAATACAACAAATTCATTTATCTATATTGCATTTGTTTCATCTTATAACAGGTTTTATACTAATCATATCATTAATGCCTGGGTGTCTATCTGCACATAGCCTTATAATCCATTCGGGTCCCCTTCAGTAGATTGAACGTTTACAAGTTCGAACCACATATGGCTGAGCCCATATGTTCGCACTTGTAAAAGTTCGATTGGACTGAATGTAGATCTCCATACAGAGCGGAAAGGGAAGATTTCCCATTTCCGCAATGTAGTGCGATCTCAGAGTTGGTATATTTAAGTAAGGGGGTGTGGGGGGTGTAGGGGGGCATAGCCCCCATACTATAGACATTTAGTTTTGTGTTTTTTTGTTTTATGTGTTTTTATTTCAGTGTTCGAACTTTTACAAGTTTGAACATATGGTCTCGGCCATATGTGGTTTGAACTTATAAAAGTTCAATCTACTGAAGTAGATTCAATCCATTCATATTCTTTCACATCAAGTGCATTATTAGTACTACCCCCCTGAAGCTCTTTATTAATCAAATCAATAACCCTGAATTTAAACTCATGGCTTATATCATATTCTAAAGCAAGTCTTGCGAGTGCATTTGTGGGGACATTTCTATGAATCTCAGATCAGTGCTCTGTTTTAAGATACTTAAATTTTCGGCTACATTTCCCAACATAAAATTCAGTGCATTTGACAGAAGTTGCAAGATATACTATATTAATAGTATTACAAGTCACAAAACATCAAAGTGTAAACCTTTTAGGTGTTTCTGGATGTATAAAAACACCACCGTTCACAAAAAATATGTTTACAGCAACTGCAATTATAACATGGGAAAGTGCCCTGCGTTACATTTACAATATGTTTATTAGCATAGGTCTCCTTATAGCATAACCTTTGATTCAAATTTTTACTGTTCCTATAAGCAAACCTAGGTTTGTCCAGAAGCATATGCTCAGTTTTAAAACTTTAAAATCAGTTCAAAGTGACCTATAAATTCTGTCATCTCTTTTCAAATGAAGAACAATATGCAATAGCAATCAGTACCTAATCCCAAGACTAAAGTATGCTTTACCCACAGATGCCCTCTTTTCAGCTCAAAATACACATTTTGTAAAACAGATGAAAATAAACAGCTAAGGTTCATTCATCATGCTAATTAGTTAGAACTACCTCATCACCTTACATACACCCAATTAATTGCAATTCAAAAATAATAAAATCCTTCACTCTGCTAGTTCTTAGCACAAGTCACCAAAATAACACCTTGCTTAAATCATAATCAGCTCCTTAACGTGCATAAAACACAAGCTGCAGGCCACTCCCTGTACTCTAATGCAGTAGCAAAGTCTTGAAATTCACTCCCTATAACAATCAGGTAACCACCCAATCTCCACATGTTCAAAACTTCTTTAAAAACATTTCTAACTAATGCCTGGCTTTCTAACCTAGTACCCCTCTCCTGTACCTTACTACCATCTCTCATTTTACTACTCAAAATCTTACTCTCTTGCTATGCATATCCTTTAAATACTCTTTTTAATTTGTGAATCTATCTTAATTTTGAACATGCTTTCTCTTCTCTTGTACACATATATTTATTTTTTTACTAACCAGTCTTCACTCGCTCTCTCATCTGACACTCCTTGTCAACTTATTAATAATCGTTTTCTCAACTAACTACTGTCTCTCTTTACCTCATTTGATGTCATGTATTTTCCCTATTTATCTCACCTTTGCTTCCAGCTCTGTCTCATCACCTCTTGTAATTGAAACAAATTAAGTTTATTTCTCTCACCAGACAACCTTACTATTTATTTGGCTACTCCTGTATTATTTTGCATCATCATCCCTGTAAACATGACAACCTTTACAACTCTGTTATTTTATACTGCAGTGTATAAATAACAGTCCATATGAAATGTTTATATTTGTTACATTCTACATTTTCTCATACAATATGTTGGAGCTTTTCTCCCTGGATCTCCCCTGAAAATGGGTTATTTCCCAGTTGAACTTTTCTGGTAAACAAATGTCAGTAAATATATATATATATATATATATATATATATATATATATATATAATAAAGAACTATCAGAACATATAATGCAGCATTACATTCCTGACATTTATACTCACCTGTGACTTTATAATACAGTGATAATGTATCTCATCTTACTATGTAAGAAAAAAACTCTGCCCCACATATTATTTTATTATTTGAATTTCATGTTAGACAGATTTACCCATCCAGCAATCCACCATTACAGCTTCTGAACTCAACAGTGCTAAAGTTCTTTTTTTTTTTTTGGATTTGGACATTTCTGGATTTCATATTTTTTTCGGAAAACTATTTTTATGGTGGCTGTCACAATAATGACATTGCTCAATGCAATGTTAATAGTAATGCATTGTACAAACACAAATTTATATGTAGGTACAATAAATTATTTTACTTTTTTGTACTCAGAAAAATCCCCATTGACCCTAGAGGGGGTCCCTGGGAATTTAAATTGGAATACAGGGAATTATGGTGGCAGATTTCTTTAAATTCCAGAGTCAATCCAGGATTAAATAAAACCATTTCATTGCATAGTGTTTTAAAAGTGTGTTCTGCAAAGTTGTAATGTAATATTTTAAGTGTTGGATATTTATTATATATAATACATTTAGGTTAATGTGACTAGATGTTTTTAATATTTAATTATTTTTTAATTGATATGGAAGTATTATAGGATGAATTTTGTCATATGACTTGGAGTATTTATAAGGAGTTTTTAATGGTTTTGATACAAGTTCTGATGAAGTACGATGATTGAGGGACAAAAGCACTTTACTAGTTTGACTAAACTTTGTGGTTCGTGCTTTACTGTGTGTTTGATTCTTAAGTCCTCTTGGATTACATTTATCTCACTATTTTTGGGTTACTAGTACATTTTAGTGAATTTGTTCCCATTTCAATTTTGTTTCTCAGTTTTGAGTGTAACATGGAAATCACTGAACAACACTAGATGATTCCCAGTTTGAGAAAACCTGGACTATATCTAACTCACTATTTTTGGGTTACTAGTACATTTTAGTGAATTTGTTCCCATTTCAATTTTGTTTCTCAGTTTTCAGTGTAACACAGAAATCATTGAACAGCACTAGATGATTCCCAATTTGAGAAAACCCTACTTGATGAACAGCATACCTCCCAAAGTCCTACTTCACAAATGCCATGTTGTTAAGGATAGCAGATGGACTTCTTTACTTTCTTTCTCGTAAAATAATTTAAGGTCATCCACACCATAGTCTTGTAGACAATTTTATATCCGTAAGAGCAGCATACCTTCCTGATGAGCAATTTTGACCTTGATTAGAAACCAAAATCCACCATACAGATATTCATATGTCAGACAACTCATTTACAGAAGTGGCTATTGAACCAACAAGGCCAAATCTAATGTTCAGGAAGAAGTCATTATTTGAATAGGTTTGCTCAAATTTTCCTAATTTTTGTACAGTCATAACTGTGACTGTTTTGTGTCAGAATCATGAGGTGCAAATACTGCAGTAATGTTATAGCGCTTTTTGCATAAACTCATACACCAATATCCAACTTATATTGATAATGCCATTCTTATTTTGTTGTCTTAGGTTTTAAAATGTCACAGTGTACACTTGTTTTTTTTTTGCTTCAGGTTCTGATAAGGAAGTTGACATTGTGTATAGTGACAGAACAGAAGAGGCATGCCTGAGCTGTGCATTCCTGACATGGAGTTGCCTGCCGTGGAGAGCAGTACTCAGTCCCAATGGGCCTATGCTGTACTTGTACTCATAAATGACATTGTTAACTCAGCTTCGTTTATGTTAATGCTGTGTGTCTGCTGGCAGCTGCCCATGAGGCTTATAATGGATTCTAGCTATATTCAGCACAGAACTCATTTCACATGAATGAATCAGTTACATCAGCCAGCATATAATGCGGAATTGGTAACAGCTAAAATTAGGTGAGTCCGTAACAGCTGCATCTGACAGACATAATTGATTTATCCCAGATATTTTATTTTTTGTAGACACAGTGTACAGCCATACGTTTGAGAATTGTAGTTAAACTGCAAGAAAATGCAAGGCTTGTTACTTCAACTGCAATAATAGTTTACATATGCATTTTCATAACTATGGACTAATGGTTGCATTTAAAACACTTACACTGTTTTTATAACTGTAGCCCAGAATTATTGAAAACTTTTAGCAGCTGAGAGAATGTGTCATATTGAAAATAATACAATGTAAGTGCTGTATGTAGCATTTTATGAGACCTAGAATTTAGTTTACAGTCCCACTGTGTATCCTGGTTAAATATCACACTCTATTTAGAGTAGTACAAGGTGTCACCTGTAAGTACTTCTTCAGTGTATGGTTTCTCTCATCTGTGGGCTATATCACAATATATTAGACTGACATTTAGCACTGTACACCGAACAAGCATGTAGCTTTTCATTCGTATTCTTATTACCTGCCAGCAGTGTATTCAGTGATATAAATTGCGGTGGTGGTGCCGCAGTAGCGTTGTCGACTCACAGTAAGACGTTGTCCTGTTCGATTCTTAGCTAAAGCGTCTTCTGTTTTTTCGGAGATTTTGGGGCG
>NC_056728.1:349686538-349694667 GCF_019279795.1 Protopterus annectens | reverse complement strand
TTGGAAAAAAAAAAAAAAAAAACAACCGGGGGGGCAACCCCAAAAATTTAACTCGCACTGTGTGTGGGACTGAATAACAGTAGAACTTTAACTTTCACTTCACACAGAAAGCACTCCAGCTTAGAACCATGCATTGTGAAGCTGTGACAATAACTGCTGTGCCACTGTGCTTCCGTATGTTAAGTGGGCTGATCCAATAGTGTTGAGTAGAAAAAAAAATATTGTGCAAGTGAAAGCTGTGGGACATGAGCCTGTAAAAATAGCTGTATGTTTCAGTACAGTCATGTTATGTTACTGATCCCTTAATTTTATGGTAACATGAGTAGGGGCTCCTCAGGTGAGGTAAGAGCCTTACAGCCCACATGCTGTTGCCCACTAATCCTCAATCACCTCATCTGTTTCTCTGCGAGAGTTTGGTGTTTGAGAGTGGTCCAGCTTGCTGGTCTTACAGGGTGATATACTTTTTCACCTGGCAGAGTACCCCCCACAGCAATAGTTCCACACTCTACTGTAGGTGCCCTGTAAGGGGAGGTATGCCTCCACACACTGATTTCCCCTCTGCTTACTGTGCAACTGGCACGTGGTAGCTCAGACTTGGATGGCTGAAACTCCCATGGGGTGGTCTCCTGGTGCTCCTGGTAGGTGTCACTTTTGTGGCGAGCCAGAAACATCTCCCTCCCACCAGGGTGGACAAACCAGCAGTGGTCATTCACTCCATTTTCACTGACCAACTCCAATGGATACCCAAGCTGCTATTTGAACTTTGATCACTTGTGATGTATCGGGGCTTTATCCCTCAACACCATGGAGCTTGAGTAGTTGTGGAATATTTTCCCCCACATCGTTATTAGTATGTGTAAATAAATTATAGTGCAGTAGAAAACTAATGTGTGTAAGAAATCTTTAAGAACTTTTACCACTAGCTAGCACTGAGTAACTTTCTCTGTGAAACGCAGTTTGCTTGTATTAGTGTTGAGGGTTGCTTTCTTCTGTGCCTATATACAAGCTGATTACCGTACTGTATGTCTGCGTTATGTTGACTTTTCTTTCTTGGGAACATGTTACTTCCAGGGTCATACTCCTTAACATTTTACTCATTTTACTGTGTAAGTTGACACAGAATGGGAAAATAAAGTGCAGTGTCTCACATCAATTTTACGTAGTCTGCTTATCACAGTTTGTGCTTATTAAAAATATTGTTTCAGAAAAGGGATTCATTGCATATGCTGTTGGTTGTCACAACTCGCTTCTCCATAGTTTTTGTCCTTTTAAACAGAAATAGTAATTTTGGGTTTGTTTTGTCTTTTTTTTTTTTTTTTTTTTTTAGGTCACATGCTAGTTCTGTTAATTTTGTTGAACTTTTAATTACTGTATTTTGCTGCATGTAAAAGGTGGAAGAGATGCTCTCTCCCTATAAATTGTTATAATTCTTGCAGGTGGTATGTGGCAAAGTGTGACAGTTCTGATGTACAGTATTACTAAAGAGAGTGGCAGGGTGTACATCTAATACTGTGTTAAAATGAAATGTTACACACCGATTGTGACCAGTTGCAGAGGCGTTGATTAAAGGTAATGCCCATTTGTCAGAAGTGACATTCATACTTACCGTAAGAGTGCAGAATGGTAGTGATGTGGGGTAGTGCACTTTGGATCCGGTAGCAGCAGTTTCTAATAAAAAGACTGCAGAACACTGCTGATGGGGTAGGTTTTTCCTTTCATGCACTGTTGTGCAGTCTCAGGGGTGTCTGTGTGTGTGTATGTGTATATATATATGTATAATATATATATTTAAAATGTGTATGTATATGTGTGTGTAATATATATAATATATAAACCGCACCGTATCAAACACTAAGACATTAATTCAATTCTAAACCGCACCGTATCAAACACTAAGACATTAATTCAATTCTGATAAAAAAAAAAATTGCCTAAACTCTTTAAGTAGTATGTACTAGGTGTGTTTGCTATAGCAACATTTTTTTTAAATTATAATAAATTGCTTTATGGCATAACTCAGATTACCCAAAACCTATATCGCACAAATATTGTTAGTTCTCCAACATAAATTAGGCTACAATTTATAATTTATAGCTAAGTGTTTAGGTCTTGGTACTGATTTTGTTTTTGTTAGTAGAAGTGGCCATATTCAGAAATCCAAAGAAGGGTTGTGTAATAGGAGAGATGAGAAGTAATGCATGAAGGAGATGGGTGTAAGTAAATATATCAGACCACAATGCTTGAACTAGTGCTTGTAAAAGTCCTTAAATAGGTAAAAACGTGTCTAGCTACTCTTGCGGGTCATTTTAAGCCTAGCCAGTTACCTTTTATGTGATTGAATTAACTTGTTCCCTTTGGTGTTTTGTTTTGCCCATCCCGTGGTTGATAATTGTAAATTATCCCTAGTGAGAATAACTGGGATCAGTGTTTCTGGTTTGAGTTTTGAGAGATGGTGGGATCTTGCGTAAAATCAGAAGTATTTATATTTTTGTACTGTTTTCAGGGTGATGATACTGGGTGAGACTGACCCTGGGATTCATGAAGCTTGGCGCAAGAAAGGCGTTAGCCTTGCGCCGACCGTGCGATGTAAGATGGCACAGCAGCACCATAAGCATATTAATGAAGGTGCGCTGCCGCACCGTCCACGTGCACGTGTGCATGGTATGTGTTTAAGCACTGCACGGAGGCGTGAACATGTCTGATAGTCGCGAAACCTAAACTGCTGACTAGTACAGCCTGCCTGTAATAGTAATCACTCCTGTCAGTGTCTATGGATACTGAAATGTATGCAAAGCATACAAGAATGTTGAGCCCCCGTCCCTCAAACAATGACATTTAAAACCCCATGTCCGTATTTCATTGTAGTGTTGATTTTTATACCAAGTGGAAACGAAACGCAGCGTGTTTGCACCCCGCCGCCCTTTGCTAAGCCTAGCCCAATGCTCAGAGCATTCGCTCAATATCTGCCCATTCGCAGTCTGAGTTGTCCTTGTCTGGATGGCCCAAAGATGGATCGGTATTACCCGGGTCAATCTACCATGTCATGAAAGATAAGTATTTGCGTGTACCTGTATGCGTGAAGTACAGCATGTGGAAGACCAAATATGCTAGGGTTGTCCTTACAACCATGTTGGTACCAGAGATATGTAGAGTACGCAATGTGTACTGCTGTCTGTGCAATGGGCCAGCAACTAGAGAAGGGATGGATGGTGTGTTTGTGCAATTTGGGGGGGGGGGGGGGGTGACTGGTAATGTAATAATTCGCCAAGGGGAGACTGGGTCGGATGTACACTAGGTAAACTGGAGGTGTACGAGGGAGCAGTGGGTGAATCAAAAAGGAAACCAAAGAACATACATTCACATCCCCAGTACACCCTGACGGGCCATACTGCAGAACACAATTCCACAAGCATATGAACATTAAAATGTGCCATGTACAGAAATTGTACCGGCTCACACCCATGTAATGGTCTGGCCTGAACTGAGCCATCCAACCCCTACACACCTGGATAACATAATTGAATACCCATCATCCCCTCCACCCCCCCCCCCTTGCTGAATATCCACCAAAACCACCCATACTCGGGCTGCTAGCTTGGGCTAGCCATATCTGCACATAGTGCCCCCTACCCACATCTAGTAAGCAGTCTCAGGCTTGCAAACTAGGTGTCCCATGCATGTATAACCCTCCCTCGTTTTCATATAGCCAAAAGAATGAGCGTCATTGGTGTCCGCAATTTTTGGACATCGTTCATGGGATAAGTGTCTGTTCTAAAGATTTAACTTGGTGGCACAACAAGATTTCCAGCCCTGTAGACATCTGGACACAAGTTGTGTAAGCAGTAGTTGTCCACAACTCTGCTCAGCCGGTTCTGCATAACCTACGACCCGGGATTAAACACCTGACCATGATGCACGTCTCCCCATGTGCATTATCAGGAATGTATACCTTTCACATGTTCCATAGAAGCTTCCCCATAGCAATCGTCCAAATAGTACATGTCCACAAATTGTATACCCTGTCCAGGTTTTACGTTATACTGATGCACACAACCCCTGTATACAAACGGTACACGTCCCTCCCGGATGCGGGTATTCATATATATGGCCATGTACAACCTCAGGTATGTAGTCCTACATCTATAAATGTGCATACTTATATACGCATAGCTACAGCTACACATCACACATACTTTACAATTACTTTATATGCATGTATGTGTCCTATTTATAAATATGTATACTTGCAAATGTATACATATGTCTCTCAGAAACGTATGAACATTAACATCTACTATACATATGTACACCGACAGACTATCACATTTGTTGCCAGTAGTGTGGAATGCCTGTAGTAAAGTCATATATCCTAACTACCATCCATGCAGAATGTAGCACGGATGGTGTAGTGGTCAAACCGGTGACTAAAATGCTTCCGTTCCTGGGTCCAAACCATGCACAATGTAGCACGGATGGTGTAGTGGTCAAACCGGTGACTAAAATGTTTCCGTTCCTGGGTCCAAACCATGCACAATAAACCGCCTCATCCAGGCTCGACGCCAGGACCCTATACACCACAACCAATGTGATTTACCACTAAGCCACAGCAGTTATACCTAACTCTGATGTTATCACAAACATAGCAGACAGCACAGTCATGATCAAAGTAATTAATTATGTAGATGTATATGCATGTGTACATACAGATATTTTGTTTATATATATATATATATATATATATATATACAGAACATATTTATATATACAGAACATATTTATATATACAGAACGAACATGGGCACAAGAAAGCATTCATTAAGAATATGGAGGAAAACCTCAGCAGAACACCTGTATTAGCTAGTGCTGACATGTCAAGCAGGCCATATATCTATCTATGTCTATATATCTATCTATGTTAGTTTATTTATTTATATATATATATATATATATAATCTATATATATATATCTATATTTATTTTATTTATTTTCAGTTTGGTTACCGGGGAAGTCCACCGGGCCTAAAAGTGCCCGTTTTCAGTGGAGGCCCGGGGAGAAAAGCTCTGTAAGCAATACAAATACAGTGAAGGTTACATTATGTTAAAGTAAAATACAAGAATAGAATTCATACATTCAGAAATGCAGATGCATAAGATGTAAATCAAACAACGCATCTAATAGATAATAGAGAACACCCATTACTGGAATATCAGTTCAATACAATATAATACAAATATCTGTTTGTTTCTTTCGGCTTTTCCCGGTTAGGGGTCGCCACAGCGGAACTCCGGTCCGCTAATGATTGGCAGTAGAGTTTTACGTGCTGGCTTGCCGGGCCTAACGCACAACCTTCCACGAAGGAACGCCCGTTCACGCATGTCACCACACAGAAGAGACTCTAACTGAGGATGGAACGGGCAACGTCTAACTGTGAGGCGACAATGCTACCGCAGCACCACCACCGCAGTATGATACAAATATCTGTAAGAATAGGAAATTTTTTTTTTTTTTTTTTTTTTTTTTTTTTTACATTGGTGGTACTGATATATACAGTATTTACAGTTTGTAGTGTTAAGGAAGAAATTCATTAGTCGGAGAAAGACTGCTGAGTCTATTTTAGGAAAGTAGAAGCAATCGCAAGCAATGTAGAATAGTCAATGGGGGCATTGAGTAGAATTTATGTAGGGTGGAAGCAGGAGCATTTCCGTTTGGATGATAGGTATAGGAATAGTTGGGTCTTGAATGATAGTTGGGTCTTGAATGATTCTATGTTGGGTATATTCCTGAGAGAAGGGGGAAGAGAGTTCCATTTCTTACCTAGTGAGAAGGAGAAGAAGTAGTTGTTCAGCGGGACGTTTTGGTTTGTAGATGGACATGAAGTTTTGGTGTTCGGATCTCCGAGATCTATTCGGGGATGTATGGAGGAAGGACGTTTGTTATGGCTGGGCATTTTTCAGGGTAGAATATTAATTTGGGACCTGTGGTTAGTTGGAGATAGTCTAGGTGGTTAGTTAGTTCTAGCCAGTTTAGAGATTGTAGGGAAAGGCAGTGGTGAGTTGAGGTTTTGGAATTAGTGGCAAATTTAGAGACCTTATTATAGCAAGTTTCAAGTTTAGAGATGATGGAAGAAGACAGATTAGTTAAGAGAGGGGCGCCATAGAGTAGTGTAGGTAGAAGGTAGGTAGTTGCCAGGGTATGTCTAGAGGAGTTGGTAAGAAAGCGGTTGTTCAGATAGAGCATACCTAACTTTTGGTGTGTTTTCTTTGTTTTGTTGTATGTGGATGTCAAATTTCAGGTTTTCGTCTATAGTAATGCCAAGAAGTTTTGCGGAGGGGACAACTTCAATAGCAGTGTTGGTTTGGCTTAGGACTATGAAAGTGTTTTTGTCAAAGGAGAAAGCCCTAGTAGGAGGGAAGAGAAGTATTTTAGATTTAGTTGAGGGAGAGATGGTTTTGTTGCATCCAGTTATCTATAGTGGAAAATGCAATTTGGGTTTTGGTTAGTAGTTCAGGTAGGTTAGAGCCAGCACAGACTAAGGTAGAGTCATCAGCGTATTGGATGACTGTTGTATCAGGGATGGCAGTGTGGAGGTTATTAATAAAGATGTTGAAAAGGAAAAGTAAGGGTCCTAGGATGGGTCCCTGGGGAACGCCGGTTGGTGTTGGCAAGGACTAGGAGGTAGAGTTCTTCCATCTGACAGCTTGGGATCTGTCAGATGGGTAACTGGAGAACCAGGCTAGAGAAGTGGGGGAGAGATTGAGGTTGGCGAGATGAGAGAGAAGGTGTTTGTGGGAGATGGTGTCGAAAGCTTTAGATAGATCTAGCAGTAGTGCGGATACTAGTAGTTCAGAATCTTGAGCTTGATTGTTTCTAGGAAGGATATTAAGGCAGTTATAGTGCTGTGGCCAGGGTGAAAGCCATGTTGGGTGGGTGTTAGGAGGTGATTCTGGATTAGGAAAGGCATAAGTTGGTAGTGAACACATTTTTCCAGTATTTTAGATATAGGGGATAGAAGGGTGATTGGACGGAAATTGGAAATGTTGGTGTTTTGCCACCTTTGTGAAGAGGTAGGATGTAGGCTGAGCACCAGAGGTTGGGTACATAAGACTCTTAAGGATCTGTTAATGAGGGTACTGATAGGGAGAGCTATGCCTTCTGCAGCACATTTTAAGGAAGGAGGAGGGTATATTGTCAGGGGCATTGGAGCAAGGCTTTAGTTCAGATAAGAGCCTTTTTATAAAAATGGTTGAATCTGGTTTGATCTGGAAGTTAAGAGGGCAGTTGTTAGTGTTGTTGGGTAAAGTGGAGGGAGAGTTGGGAGAATTTTTTTAGGGAAAGTTTTTGTGAGCTTAGCTATTGATTCAGTAAAGAAAGTGTTGAGAGCTCAGCTCCAAGTCAGTTAAACTAGGGTCAGGGCAGGGGTTATTCCTGGACCCTGGATGCAGAAGGGAATTGACTGATTTCCAGAATTGTTTTGGGTTTTTCATATTGTTGGTTTGTAGTTTATTATAAAAGTTTTTTTTGTCCGAGGAGATTAATTTCTTTACTTGGTTGCGGAGTTGGGTATACTGAAGTAAGATAGAAGACGTTGTATTTTTCTGGTAAAGCTTCCAGGATTTGTCCCTGAGGTGCATGCTTTGTTTTGTTTCATTGGAAAGCGAAGGAGCAGGATTGGCTTTGACACGTTTAGGGTCTAGGGAGTTGAGAGTATTTAGGAAGACAAAGTTAAAATGTTCTACGGTGTTGTCAAGGGGGAGAGAGTTTAGAATTTACCAGTTTATTTGTTTAAGAATATTTGAGAAGATTGTGGGGTTGAAGTTGCGAAGGTTACATGTTTGAATGTAGTGGTGTTTATATTGAATGGAGTTGGCTGAGCGGTGAATAAAGGCAGGGAGATGGTCACTGAAGGAGTCGGGGGACAGTGCCAGAAAGAGTTATTTTGTGTGGGTGAGAGACTAAGATCCAGTCAATGATGGAACCAGGGGAATGGTTTTTGTTAGGACGAGTCGTTGAGTGGATTACTTGGGAGAAGTTGTAGAGGTTAATGGACAGGGAGGGCGAATGTGTTAATTTTATTCCAATTTATGTTAAAGTCACCAAGAATGTAGGTTTCATATCTTATTTCAGAAGA
>NC_056728.1:349679038-349684038 GCF_019279795.1 Protopterus annectens | reverse complement strand
TAGAAAGTATAGAGCTAAACCTTTCTTTAGTGGAGGGATACGTCATAGGGCCTCTGATACTCTCAGTGTTAGACAGAACGTATCCATAACTATTCCTTATTGTACTAACATCAATAGGATACGAGATATGGTATCTCAAAATTGGAATATTTTAACCTCAGATCCTGCTACCAAGAAGTTAGTAGGTTGTTTTCCGACCTTTGTATTTAAAAATTGTCAGACGTTACAACAGAAGATATGTTATTCTGATAATGGATGTCAAGAGGCTTATCCAATATGGATGCGAGGTACTAAGAAATGTGGCAAGTGTCCACAATGCTGCCATATTGATGAGTCGAGATATTTTAGGCACCCGGATATGGGTGTCTTATGGAACATTAGATATACAGGGACCTGTAACACGAGAAATTTAGTCTATGTGGCCCACTGTAACACTTGATGTTATGTGATCCTATCTCGCCTACATTCTGACTGATGGGTTCGGTGCCGATCCCTCTGCTCCGACTCGGCACGCTTATGCCAAAGAGCGAAGTCTCTTATTGGCTGAGCTTACTATATCCCAGGATGCACCACTACCAGTCCCCCAGATCTCGTTTGCCGCTAACTAGCGAAGACGTGGTCTCGAGCTGGCTGAGCGAAGTAGTGGGTTTTTCACTAACTTTTCTGTCAGAAATTTGCTAGTTTGGGTATTCCTTCGGCGCCGATAGTCATCGAGTCGCCTTGGAGCCGGTTCCCTAGCCCCTTGGGGCCGTTGGAGAGGTCAACTCGAACCCGTTCAGTATCCTCTAGGTCATCGAGGATGTCAGATTCGGACATAGACAGGGTGCTCCAAAGACTGTTCCAGTCCCCAGTCTTTCAAAAATTTGTTTCGGCTCTGACCCAGTTGGCTTTGGAGCCGATAGCCCATGCCCATGTCATTGCCATTCCTCCTCCGACCGCTTCGGCTCCGTCGGAGCAGGTGCTGTTGGAGCCGGTGGAGATCCTAGGGTCGGCTCAGACCCTTACTCCAACCCCGGCCTTCGGGTCTGAGTTTGGCACGCGGACTTCTTCGGCTGGACCCGGGGGTGACGTTTGGGACCTATGCTGTCGGTTCCGAGCCTCCCTCTCAGTGCTTCGCTGCGGGACTTCCGTCTGCTATCATGGCTCGGGACCGGACACTCCCAGGATTCTGGGGTCCGGCTTTCAGAGCTATGAGGAGTGCCTTGGCCAAGTCTTCTTCGGCCATCTCTCCGGCTTTACCGGCACCTTCCCTGGGCGTGGAGTCTGGGTCTTTGGCAGTTTCCCTGTCCTTAGGCAGCGGAGCCCCGGGGCCTGAGGTTACCCCACTGGGGTTCCCTCCTCCAGAGGGTTCTTGAGTTGTCTTCAGAGGAGCCCCAAGGAAGAGATCGTGCAAGAGGAAGCACGTGGACTCCCCGAGTCTTTTACATCGGACACTGATCTTGATGATGCGGAGGGGTCCCCAAGTCGCCTCGGATGATGTCTCATTCGCAGACATTCTAGAGATCCTCAAACAATGAGGCGGCTGGATATCCAAACCCTCCTCTGCTGACGAGTCAGTGCTTCTCAAGGCCTTTGGGGCGCAGCCTCCGCCTCCTGGGTGTCTCCGTAGCCGACGAGCTCCTGGATTTGGTTTGTCGGAGGGCGTGGGAACATCCAGATACTGTGGAACCAGTGCCTTCTCGCCTAACAAATTTTTGTCTGCCCCACCCGAGAAGGAGTTCTTGACAAAAGGCGTGGCTGTAGATGCCATGGTGGTGGCATCTGCTACACAGCAGGACGTGGCAGAGGCTTCAACGTCCGTCCATCCTCCTAATAAGGAGTCTAGGAGCATGGACCGGTACGGGAAGCGCACCCTGACTTCAGCGGCCTTTACACTAAGGTCCCTGAATTATTTGGCACATTTTACCAGGCTACAGAGGGATCTGGTCAAGGAGCTGTCAGATTCCCTCTCGGGTAACCTATCTGAGCAGCTAGCCCAGTCGGTTAGCTCTCAGTTGGCTATCCTTACCTCGATTTCTAACTCGTCCATGAGGCTCATTTCATATCCGGCCGAAGGGGCGGGCAGAGCGGCAGGCACAGGCGTGGCTCTACGGAGACAAGCCTGGCTCCGTTTGTCATTTGGAGGCCTTCAAGTCTTCCTTCGCCGACGCTCCCTTTGATGGGTCCTCTTTGTTTGGACCTAAGGTTAAAGACACTCTTACCCGCTGTGAGCAAGAAGGAAAAACTTTATCTGCCATAGGTGCACGTTATTCCACTCCCTTTTGGCCTTATCCCAAGGCTAAAGGAGGAGGGAAGATGTGGTTCCGCAAATCACGTAAGTTTTTTCCTCAACAGCAGGAAGATTCCCCTTCCAGAGGCAGAGGACGGGGTAATTTTTCTGGGAGACGCCGTCCCAGAGGCGGCAGAGGGCCCCGCAATTCTGGAGACCGCGAGTCCTTTCGTGGCTCTTCAGCCTCCCACACTTCATGAGGGATTGCCCGGCTGTGCTGCTCGAGCCAGTCGGGTGCCGCTTTGCCAAGCACCTAAAAGCCTGGGAGTCTATCACTCAGGTCAGGTGGGTGCATCGGAGTATTGCCGGAGGTTACACCATTCCCTTCACACTCACCCCCACCGTCCAAAAATCCCGGACCCACCACCCAGTCAAAGGGAAATTGCAGCCGCAGAAGCGTCAAAGCTGCTAGAAAAGGAGTCATCCAACCGTCCCCACAGACCAAATCGGATCGGAAATTACTCAAGGTTCTTTTAGTGCCAAAAGACAGGGGGCCTGAGACCAATTTTGGATCTCAGCAAACTAAACCAATCCGTCATGAAATCCAAATTCCGAATGGTCACTTTACAATCCATTCTCCCATTGTTGGAGAAGGATGTTTGGATGTGCTCCATAGATCTCAAGGACACCTATTATCACATACCGATGCATCGGGCGTCCAGGAAGTATCTGCGCTTCAGCCTGGGAGACAGTCATTTCCAATTTTGTGCACTGCCCTTTGGTCTCACCACAGCCCCCAGGGTGTTCACCAAGTGTTTGGCAGTAGTGACTGCTCACCTGAGGAGTCTTGGATTCCAAGTGTTTCCCTATCTGGACGACTGGCTCCTGACTGCCACCACCAGGCATCTACTAATGAACAACCTCAAAGCCACCATCTCCCTGGGTGCTACCCTGGGAATTACATTCAATTGGTCAAAGTCTGTCTTGCTGCCCTCTCAGCGCATAAAGTTCATAGGAGCAGAGAGAGACTCAAAATTGATGCGCGTCTTTCTTCCTACCGAAAGGATTCAAACTTTACAAGGTCAAGTTCAAGCCCTGCTTTCAAGATCCAAAGCCCCAGCCAGGATGGTCCTGCAACTTTTAGGTTCGATGTCTGCCACGGTTCTCCTAGTTCCACTGGCAAGATTGCACATGAGGATTCTTCAGTGGCTGTTATCGACTCAATGGTCCTTTCAGAATCTCCCCCTCAATCACCCCATTATGATTACAGAAACGCAAACGGGACCTCCGCTGGTGGCTTCAGCCATCCAATCTGAATCAGGGAAGACCTTTTGTTATCCCTCCGTGGCCACCCTGACGGATGCCTCCCAGACAGGGTGGGGGGGGGCATTGTCTGGGCAGGTTAGTTCAGGGTTCTTGGCTTCCAGACGAAACCTTTCTCCATATCAATGTATTGGAAATGAGGGCTGTACTTCTGTCCCTACAGGCCTCCACAAGTTTCTCCCTCAAGGCATTATCGCTATCCACACAGACAACATGTCGGTGGTCTGGTATCTCAACAAACAAGGAGGGACCAGATCTTACCCCCTTTGCAGAGAGGCCATGAGGGTGTGGGAATGGGCTGTAGCTACCAACCGTTTCTTGGTAGCGACCCACATTCCAGGGAAATCCAATATATTGGCAGACAGATTAAGCAGGACGATTCTCTCTCCTCACGAGTGGTCCCTGAACGAAACAGTAGCAGCTCAGGTTTTCAGAAGATGGGGAACCCCGTGCTGCGACCTATTTGCAACACCACAAAACGCAAAGTGCAAAAGGTTCTTCTCCTTGACTCCACGTCAGGGGGAGGCAGCTATGGACGCTCTGGTCCAACCTTGGCCAACAGGACTACTTTATGCCTTTCCTCCGGTTTCACTTCTCCCCAAAGTCATTCAAAAAGCTTCTCGATTGGGGTCCACAATGATACTAATTGCTCCGCACTGGCCTCGTCCGGTATGGTTTCCCCTACCTGAAGAAACATGCTGTGGACGATCCTTGGTTTCTGGATCTAACTCTGGATCTGCTGATTCATCAGTCGGGACGACAACACCAGTCCCTTCACACTTTGAAATTGACAGCTTGGCTCCTCCACTTCCGACCTTAGTCAGAAATCACACCTTAGACCCGGAAGTTATTCACATTTTATCTTCGGCCCACAAACCCACCACTAAGAAATTGTACCTCAGTAAGTGGAAGAGGTTTGCTATCTGGGCTCAACTTAGGGGCTTAGACCCTATCACTGCCCCGATTCCAGAGGTTTTAAAATTTTTAACATCCTTGTTTAATCAAGGATCTTCAGTCTCTACCATTAAAGTCCAACTAGCAGCTATCTCTAAATTTCACGAATCCATGGATCCACCGTTGATGAGCAGCAGATTATGCAAAACTTTCATTAAAGGTGCTGGGCTGTTAAGACCCCAGTTTTTCATCCTGCGCCTCCGTGGGATCTTGATTTGGTACTTCGTGCCTTAACATCTTCCCCTTTCGAACCGGCTGCTACATGTGAGTTAAAATATATGTCTTGGAAAACTGCCTTCTTAGTTGCAATTACCTCTGCAAGGAGAGTTTCAGAGCTTCAAGCCCTATCTATCAAACCACCGTACTTGATTTTCACAAGGATAGAGTATCACTTAGGCCTAACCCATCTTTTGTCCCAAAGGTTTGTTCTAATCTCTGTCTCCAACAATCTCTAGAGTTACCAGTTTTCTTTCCAAAATTCTCCAACGGCGGAGTACACCCTCCATAAATTGGC
>NC_056728.1:349629038-349674038 GCF_019279795.1 Protopterus annectens | reverse complement strand
TGTACTATTCTCGTTACATTTTCAGTTTGCTGGAGTCAATGAAGCAGTGGTTTTAACGTCCCTTATTAGTCATTAAAGCTGAAATGTCTTGACCACTTTTCTGGTTGAAAAGGAATTTATCTAATGTGGTAAAAAAATAAGATTTTATGCACGTATATTTTTAATTAAGTTCATGAACATGTACATGTGTACATACCAGAATTTTAAGTTTTCAAACTGTATAGTTTTTTAAATGTTTAATTTTGGTAAGGCATTTAAGGGTTAACATGCTCATGATTTGTATTTTGATGTCATCATTTAACTAATATAAAAATGTTAGGAAATTGTGATGTATGGATTCTGATTAAGTCTAAGTAAATGGACAAAGGCGCTTAATTCATTATAACGTCTTTTAAAATGTGGATTAAAATTATAAAGAGCTCATAGCCTTAACCTGGTGAGCTAAACTGTCCTATAAATTCTGGCTGCAGTATGCATATATTTAAAATTGACTAAGTACACATCAATAACTATTTTAACCTTTCTAAAACAAAAACAAATGTGTAGAGCAAAGCAACTTAGAATCTTCGTATTTAACTAAACCCTATAGCAGGTCCTGCTAAGGAGACATGTATGACTCTTGTAAGATTGCGGTACTGAATATTGTTTTAATAGGCATAAAGGTAATATTTCTTTATGAATTTAACACATGT
Organism: Protopterus annectens; assembly: GCF_019279795.1. Lineage (NCBI taxonomy): Eukaryota > Metazoa > Chordata > Ceratodontiformes > Protopteridae > Protopterus > Protopterus annectens. The sequence goes on along the minus strand of NC_056728.1, from coordinate 349,673,346 downwards.
AGGGAAAGCTCTTTTTGAGTTCATTTTTAACTATTTTACTACAACCAGGTAGAAGTCAGTCAGACTCAGATGTAGAAAGGTCCATGCCAGTTCTCATCTTAAATGCATCACACATCTTAAACGTTTAACCACATCCAAGTATTTTGCTTTTTTAAATATAGAAAATGTTAGTAATTTTAGAAATTGGGAAAAACAAGTACAAAGCATGTGAACCAATCCAGCATGTCAAAGAGCTTTTTCGAAATGTGAGCAGTCTGTTCTGTAGTGTTGTTAAACTTAAAACATATATATACTAAAAAAAAAAAAAAAAAAAAAAACACTGTTCAGGATTAAAGCAGTATGAACTTTAACAAATATCTTTAGTTATTATTATTTTATTTTTTTTTTACCTTTAGTAGAGTTTAAAGGCTGCAGTTGCGTTACTGTCAGAATATGTCTTAAATGTCCAAAATGAGCAATATTTAATATTCATCTTTGAATAAATGCTGAAGTTGTTGTGCCAACTCTACCAGATAAGTAATATTCAGCTTGTTTACTCCATCTTTCTGGCTTTCATGAATTATTTCTTGTACCTAAAATACAAACATCATACTACATCTTTATTTTATACTTTAATACTGCTGACTCTGTCGTATCATGTCAGTTATGTAGAGTACATTCCCATTGCTATTAATTTGTCATTACTGTATTTTCTTCTCTAGCAACTTGGAGTAAGTAGTTCATATCTAATCAGAATCATTTGATTATATTAAAATTGTGTGTATAAGTATACATATGTCTGTCTCTGCAAATCTCATAACAAACCTATAGATATAGAAAGTGCAGTCAATTGAGAGTAACAGTGTCGACTTGCAGTCTTCAAGAGAGACAGTTCTGCGAACCCAACTACATCGACTACACTACATCGAATGGGTAGTGTAGTTTGAGTATTTGTGTTTGGGATTTTGAGTGGAGATCACGGTACAGTGAGGAACAGGGAATTAACTAATTTCCAGTGCAATGTTGGAGTTGGTATACATAATTTGCAGGGGGTGTGGGGGGGCACAGCCCCCCTGCAAAATAGCACAATTAATGTACCATTGACTGTAGAATGTACAGTACGTTAACGTGCTTAGCATGATGGATGACTGACGTCACCTCCTGTTATGTCGAATACATCGAACTACGGATGTTGATGTATTCATTTTCACCCTGGTTGCTGTTTCAAAATTCCAAATTCAACATTGCGTGTGCACAAAATATATACACACTCATATTCTATGTCACAAGTATGTTTAATTTAGCTGTCCTCTGTACCATAAATCTTCATTATTTACTTTTATCTCTTTCACCGTTTAGATGATGTCCTTCAAGAATGCAACTGCAGTCATAACATATGGGTTGTCCTGCCTCAGGCAGCCCTCGGTCGGCCGTATTCCAAAGTCTGGGTCTGACGTCGGCTGATGTCGCATTTCTCTGTCAGAGCGGCTGGAGTATATAAGCATCAGCCGACGCCATTTTCTTCAGTCTTTCTTGCCGCGCGGTGCCCGAAGCAGAAGCAGTTCGCAAGTGCCGGTCGGTCAGCTCCTGTATTCTTCGAATCCGAAGTCATCAAAAAAGCTAATACCCCGTTGGGGACCTTTTCTTGCCTCAGCCGATGTCAGAAATTACTGAAAGTTAACAATTGTCTGTCTTGTGGTAAACAAATACCTCATAAGGATTTCCACTCTTACTGTCTTCCTTGCCTTGGCCCAGACCATGACGTCTCGGCCTGTGTCGCCTGTGCTCGCTTCAGTAAGCGCACTCAGGCGCCGGGCGGAGTTCGCTGAAGACTTTTTCGGCGATAAATTTGCTTATACAATGCCGTCGGAACTTCCGACATCACAGATTCCTAAGAAACGAAAAGACCGGGACCGACATCCTCGGCCCGCGTCTTCCACCGACTCCACGCCAAAACCTACTGAGTGCTCCAGTTCCCCTGAGATGGTTATTTCAGCGCTCCGAACCGAAGACCCCGCATTACCGATACCTCCGATGCGGAGGCCACACCGACGCCAGTTATAGATTTTCCTCCGGATACTGAAACCGAGGAAATGCCCGAGACCATTGCTGTAGATAAGGTCACTCCTGCACGTGGAGCTGCTAGGCCTCCTATGGCCATGTCTATTAAGGCCTACACACGTGCTAAGGCAGCCAGCAAGACCAAGCACCTTACTGCTAAAGCCTTACCTCAGCCTACTCCTGAAACACAAATCATGACTATGGCCGCAGACTTAATTTCCATGATTAGAGGTTCACAGGCCCATCCTGAGAGAGAATCCCAGCCTCCTTCTGATAAGAGGCCCCGGGTTGAATCCTCTGACCCTATCCCTTCAGATGAAGATTCTGAGGACTCTTCACTCCGATGGCCAGGAAGAGCTCTTCCAGACCTATGAGGACTCGGATGCAGAGGATTCCATCCCCTCGGCCTCCCCTCCTGAGGATATTTCTTTTGGGGAAGTTCTGCATACCATGAGGGAACATTTTAAGTGGCAAGGCCAGGAATATTCTGATTCCAGAAAGCGCCTTCGACCCCTGGCTATGCCTCCTGTGCTTGATGTTTTGGATGACCTATACACTGACTCAAGTGTTACCCCGGATACTCTTCCTCCTGCTCCAACCAAGCCAGACAGATATCATAGCGTCCCAGAAACACATTCTCATTTCTTTAGGGCCCATGCTGTTGATTTAGAAACTATTTCTCAGGGACCTAAAGGGGTTTCAGCATCCACCTCCAAAAATCCTTTGCCTTCCAACAGGGAAGCTAGGTCATTAGAGATATGGGGGGAAAAAGGTCTACACCTCCACTACTTTATCTATGAGAGCTCTGAATTGCCTATTTCATATGTTTCAATACCAGGATTACCTGTTAGATGATTTACAGAAAACATTGACCTCTCCTGAACCTTTAGACAGGAAGTCTTTGCAGGAAGCTGTACATAATTCTCAGCAAGTCAGCAATCACTTTCTGCAGTGTGGATATGATGCAAGCTTCATGTAGGGCAGCTATGACAGGGGCGGTCATTCGTAGACATCTTTCCTAATCCTGAAAGATTTCAAAGGGGTAAAAACAGGCGTGGCCGGGGAAGAGGAAAATACAGAGGTTCTTACAGGGGACGACAATGGCAACCAGCAAACCAAAGAAGTGACACAGGGGTCTCCCCTGCCCCACAGGGACAATCTCAATGACTTTCCTCTACTTCCGCTGACCAAGGAGCAAATAGAAGCTCCCTTGGGCGGAAAATTATCTCTGTTTTCAGACAATTGGCACAGATTGACAAAGGACAAATGGATTTTGGACATTATAGACCAAGGTTACAGGTTCCACTTTCATACCTTACCAAGAAAACAAGGCATGCCAAACCTACCACAAAACCAGAGGGCAGAGGCTATCAAGCAAATTTCTCTGCTTGCTCAGATCAAAGCAATAGAAAGAGTTCCACAACAAGAACAAGGCCAGGGGTTTTACTCAAGACTGTTCCTTGTTCCAAGAAAAGAAACTCAATGGAGACCAATACTGGATTTGTCCACATTAAACACTTTTCTCATAGTACCAAAGTTCAAAATGCTGACTCTACAGCAACTCTTTCCCATGCTGGGCAAGGGGTCTTGGCTGATTACTCTGGACCTCAAGGAGGCATACCTGCATGTCCCTATCAGACACAGCTGCAGAAGATACCTCAGGTTTCTTGCAGGGCCACAGCATTATCAATTCACAGCATTGCCATGTGGCTTGTCTACTGTGCCCAGAGTATTCACAGAATGCCTGGCTTCAGTAATTGCTCATTGCAGGCTCCAGGGGATCCAAATTTACCCGTACCTAGACGACTGCCTCATACAAGCGGACGACAAATTGATTTTGACAAAAAACTTGAACTATGTCATACAATTGCTACAGGCTCTGGGATACACAGTCAACTTCCAAAAGTCAAGACTTCAGCCATCCCAGCAAATAACCTTCTTAGGAGCCAATCTAGACACAGCCTCTCAAATGGCTTACCTGACAGAAGACAAGCAAGAGAAGTTAACTCATTATTTCAAAGGTTTGGCAAAACTCACCCAGATGACTGCAAGGAGATTCCTACAGGCCCTGGGTTACATGGCATCCTGCATTCTCCTGGTTCCATTAGCAAGACTACACATGAGAAAGCTTCAGTGGTACCTAAAAAGCCTATGGTCTCAGCACAGCAACAACCTAGAGACAACCATACCGCTCATTCCATGCCTACAAAAGGAATTCCTATGGTGGGCCTCGGTAAGCCAGGCAAACACAGGTATGTCATTCAAAAAACCTCAGATAACACAGACCATGACCACAGACGCCTCGGACCTTGGATGGGGGGCGCACATGGAAGGCAGATGTATACAAGGACAATGGTCTCCAAAGGAAACACGTCTGCATATAAACCAAAAGGAAATGCTGGCAGTAATGCATGCCATCGAGGCCTTTCGACAACAACTTCAGCAAGGCCATCTACTGATACGGACAGACAACACCACTGTGATGTGGTACATAAACAAGCAAGGGGGCACCCATTCTTACCCCCTTTGCAGACTGACAATGAATCTTTGGGAAAAATCACTGAGCCTAAACCTACAGTAGCAATCACAGTTTGGAGCCTAAACCTACAGTTGCAATCCCAGTTTGTTCCAGGCAAAGACAATGTGCTGGCGGACAGCCTAAGCAGGAATTTCATAGATCCACACGAGTGGAGGTTACATCCGAAAATCTTCACACAACTCACCTCGACATGGGGCAGGCCAGAAGTAGACCTATTTGCCTTCCACCTCAACCATCGTCTACAAAAATTCTGTTCAAGGACATATCATCCACAAGCTTGGAAAATAGATGCTCTTTCATTCAACTGGAACTCCCTAAAAATCTATGCATTCCCACCTCTGCCACTGATGACCACAGTATTACTAAAGATCAAAGCAGAGAGGCCCAAGGGGATCCTAATAGCTCCAGACTGGCCAAGACAACACTGGTATCCACTACTACGGAGCATATGTCACAACAAAAAGTGGGCCCTTCCCCAATGGCCCCTACTTTTGACTCAACACAACTTCAAAACAGTGCATCCAAACCTTCAGACGCTGCAGCTAACAGCCTGGGAGATTCCATGAATAACCTCAATCTATCTCTCTCCAAGGAAGTTCAGCGGATATTAGCAGAAGCTTGAAGACCATCCACCAGAAAGGTTTACTTAGCAAAATGGAAGAGATTCAGCATTTGGAATACCTGCAAGGGACATGATGCATCATTATTGAACATCCCACTCATCCTGGAATATTTGGCAGATATGCTACAGAATGGACTCTCATATTCTTCCATAAAGATACATGCTTCAGCTATTTCAGCTCGATATAACACTGATCCGCCTGTGTTTTCACATCCTTTAAGGCAATTCCTCAGGGGAATCAAGAACATTAAGCCACCAAGAAAGGCTCCAGTGCCAGCTTGGGACCTCAACTTTGTCCTAGAAAAACTGACTCTACCTCCCTTTGAGCCAGCAGCTTCAGTGGACTTACAATTTCTCTCATGGAAGACAGCTTTCCTGTTGGCAATCACCTCAGCAAGAAGGGTTTCGGAACTACTGGCCCTAATGGCAGTACCACCGTTCATAATCTTTCACAGAGACAGGGTCTCCTTAAGAGCCAGCCCTACTTTTATGCCAAAGGTGGTATCCAGGGTTTCTTTAAATCAAGCTATTCACCTGCCTACTTTCTTCCCCAATCCTGAGAGCAAAGGGGAAAGACTGTTGCATACCTTGGACATTCACAGACAACTTCGCTACTACCTGGACGGAACCAAGACCTGATCAGCTTTTTGTAGCTTACGCCCCTGGAGTACAAGGAAAAGCAATTTCCAAACAGACTATTTCAAAATGGATTGGACATTGCATCAGATTTTGTTATTCCTTCCATGGGAAGAATGTTCCAGCCAATGTCAGACCACACTCCACCAGAGCTACAGCCACCTCTACAGCATTCTTAAGAGGGGTGCCTACAAAAGACATTCTAGAAGCTGCTACATGGAGCTCCGTGGATACATTTTCCAAACACTACAATCTGCCTTTATACTCCAGATCCAGAGCAGGCTTTGCTTCGGCAGTCCTGCAGGGTTTGATTGCCACACCATCTCTTTCCTAGAGCATTCCTCCTCCCCCAGCTAAGCTATGGTATTAAACCCATATGTTATGACTGCAGTTGCATTCTTGAAGGACATAGAACAGTTTTGTACCTACCATAAATGTAGATGTCCGATAGATATGCAACTGCAGTCGGATTTTCCCTCCCTCCATACCCCTCTATGCCTTGGGTCCACTCCTATCCCTGTTTCTCTTAGCTGGGGATATCTGTTATGGTGTATCTGTTTATTGCTTACTTATTTGTCTGGAATCTTGTTTTTGTCTTCCAATTTGATTACAGCCTTCCTTGGAGGGCAGAGGGCATCTGGGGCAAGAAACACTGAAGAAAATGGCGTCGGCCGATGCTTATATACTCCAGCCGCTCTGACGTCTGAGAGAAATGCGACATCAGCCGACGTCGGACCCAGACTTTGGAATCCGGCCGACCGAGGGCTGCCTGAGGCAGGACAACCCATATGTCACGACTGCAGTTGCATATCTATCGGACATCTACATTTATGGTAGGTACAAAACTGTACTTTTTTCTGTAAACCTTGGATGAAAATGGGCCATTCATGTTTATCATTCCCAATTAGCAGAAATATGTAGGTGAGATGGAAAAATAAAATGTTTAATTCTTTAATATTTTTAGTGTCTAATTCTAGATGTCCTTCAAGGATGCATCTGCAGTCCTAACAAATGGGTTGTCCTGCCTCAGGCAGCCCTTGATCGGCCGATTCCAAAGTCTGGGTCTGGCCTCGCTGATGTCGCACTTCACCCGGCGTCATAGCTGCTGTCAATTGGGTATAAAGGCATCAGCCGCCATTTTCCCAGTCTTTCTTGCCGGTGCCAAGCAGAAGCTGTTCAAGTGCCGGTCGGTCAGATCCAGAGATTTCTACTACCAAGACTTCTAAAAGCTAAGTACCCGTTGGGGACTCTTTCTTGCCTCAGCCGATGTCAGAAAAGTAAATAATTGTTTAACTTGTGGGAAACAAATACCTCATAAGGATTTCCATTCTTACTGCCTACCTTGCTTAGGCCCAGACCACGACGTAGCAGCTTGTCTAGCCTGTGCTTCCTTCAACCGACGGACACTTAGACGTCGGTCGGAGTTTGAGGAGTTTTTGGTCCCGCTTTTGCTTACAAAATGCTGTCGGAGACTCCGACTTCACAATTAGCTAAAAAGCGTAAGGAAAAGGACCGACACTCGCGGTCCGAGGTTTCGGCCGAAACCACGGTTAAGTAGGGTTGCCACCTTTTCAAATGGCCAAAGTGGGACATTTTCAAGACACACATCAGATTTTACAGGCCGACACATACCCACGGTCAGTACAAAGGATAGAACTTAACTTTTTTGCCTAAATAAAAGCTTATTCTTGTAGCATTTTAGTTGCTTATGCAATGTTTTGTAACATTTAGGTATTTTAGATACAGAATAACTGTTTTATGCAACTATTACATAAAATATGTGACATAATTATGTCCTACAATCTCAGGACATTTGCCATTTTTAATATTTTCTGTCAGGACACAACTGCCCAAAGAGGGACTGTCCCTCCCAAAGTGGGACAGGTGGTAACCCTACGGTTAAGCCAACCGCGAGTGTCTCGGTTTCGGCTGAAACCGAGTCCTCGGTTCTTCCTTCGGCCGAAAGCATTCCTCCTACAGCCGAGGCCTCGCACATGGCTGAATCTGCTACTGAAATTTCTCCTGCTGTTGCAGGCTCCCAGGATTTATCAGATACTATTCCTTTAGACATATCTACTCCTGCACGTGGAGCTGCTAGGCCCCCTGCATCCATGTCTATCAAGGCTTTCTCTAGGGCTAAAGCAGCTAAATCTTCTAAGGCCTTGCCTTCTAAAACCCCCTCACACAGGCCTAGCTCAAGTTCCCAAATGCTCAGCCTGGCCGAGGATCTCATTTCTTTGATCAGGGGATCCCAACCTCACCCTGACAGGGCCTCTCATCCCCCTCCAGAGAAGAGGCCTAGAGCAGAGCCCCCTGAACCAGTTTCTACGGATTATTCCTCTGATTCAGAAAACTCAAATCCTCCAGAAGGCCCTTATTCTCCATATGATTCTGGCAGAAGACTCCATTCCTTCTGCCTCTCCTCCTGAGGAATTTTCTTTTGGGGAAACCTTGCATGCTATGAGGGAACAATTTCAATGGCAGGGCCAGGATTTTTCAGATTCTAGGAAACGGCTAAGGACCTTTTTACATTTGCCACAGCATAGGCCTTTAGCCATTCCTCCAGTACTAACAGTTGTGGATGATGCATTCAATGATGCTTGTACTGCCCCTGACTCTCTTCCTCCGGCCCCTGCTAAGCCCGACAGATACTACAGGGTCCCGGACACACATTATCACCTGTATAAGGCTCCTATTGCAGACCCTGAAACTATTTCTCAAGGCCCCAAAGCTGTAGCAACTGCCAAAAACCCCCTCCCCTCTGAAAGAGAATCTAGAGCATTAGAGATGGGGTAAAAAAGTTTATACTTCTGCTACTCTTTCGGCTAGGGCTTTAAACTGTCAATTCCACATGATTCAGTATCAGGAATTTTTGTTAGATCAGCTAAATAAAAAACTATCCTTTCCTGAACCTATAGACCGTAAGTCCCTTCAGGATTTGGTACATAACACTCAGCAGGTCAGTAATCATACCTTAAAATGTGGCTATGATGCACTGGAGGCTTCCTTTAGATCAGCTATGACTGGTACAGTGATCAGAAGGCATGCATGGTTAAAAGAGCAATCCTTACCAGACCATGTAAAGTCAAAGCTCCTAGATGCTCCCATGGAGAAACTCAGTTTGTTTGGCTCCCCTGCACAGCAGGTGTTAAAGAAGGTGGAGGAAAAAGCAAAATCTGTCCAAACAGTCAAGGACTTCTTACAGGTCCAGCCTCCTAGGTTTAGTAGAAATTGGCCTTCGAAGAATTGGTCCTTTCCAGACACCACAGCGCAGAGAGGCAGAAATAGGCGCTCAAGAGGCAGAGGTCAATCCAGAGGTGCCTACAGGGGACGTCAGTGGCAGCCTAACAACCAGAGAAGTACTGCCGCAGATCCAGCTACTACCACTTCCACAGGACAGTCACCGTGACTTGGCTCTGATACCGCCTACCAGGGAACAACTGGAAGCACCCTTAGGCGGAAAGCTAGCCTTATTTTCAGTAAACTGGCATTACATTACAGGAGACAAATGGATTTTACAGACAATAGACAAAGGTTACAGGTTTCACTTCCATACTCTACCAAGGAAGAGAGGAATGCCAAACCTACCACCAAACCAAAAGACAAACGCTCTAGGACAAATCAACCACTTACTAAGGATGAGAGCTATAGAAAAGGTACCGGCTATGGAACGAGGACAAGGATTCTATTCCAGACTTTTCCTGGTGCCAAGAAAAGAAAACCAATGGAGGCCTATTCTCGACCTGTCCGCTCTCAACACATATCTTATTGATCCAAAATTCAAAATGCTGACCCTTCAGCACCTTCTTCCCATGCTGGGCAAGGAGGCTTGGCTGGTGACTCTAGATCTCAAGGAGGCATACCTGCACGTCCCTATTCGACCAGATTGCAGAAGATACCTCAGATTTCTTGCCGGATCAGAGCATTATCAATTCTCAGCATTGCCCTTTGGCTTATCTACTGCGCCCAGAGTATTCACGAAATGCCTGGCATCAGTAATTGCTTATTGCAGGCTTCAGGGAATTCAAATTTATCCATACCTGGACGACTGCCTGATACAAGCGGACAACAAGATCAAATTAACAAAAGATTTGGAAAAGGTTATTCACCTACTGCAGGCCTTGGGATACACAGTCAACATAAAAAAGTCAAGGCTGGTACCATCCCAAAGGATTACATTCTTGGGTGCAGAACTGGACACATCAAATCAAATGGCATTTCTCACAGCAGAAAAGCAAAATAAATTACCACTCTATTTCAAGGCATTAACAATGCAGAACCAGCTTACAGCAAGGAAAATCCTGCAAGCCCTGGGTTACATGGCATCCTGCATAATATTGATCCCACATGCCAGACTACATATGAGGAAGTTGCAATGGTACCTAAGGAATTTATGGTCTCAGCACAAGCACAGCCTAGAAACCCAAATTCCAATAATTCCATGTCTGAAGCAAGAATTCCTGTGGTGGGCTCAGGCCTGTCAGTTGAACGAAGGACTGCCTTTCCACAGCCCTCACCCAAGCCAGACTATCACCACGGACGCCTCAGACCTCGGTTGGGGGGCGCACATGGCAAACAAGTGTATACAAGGCCTATGGGCACAGGACCAGCTGAACCTACACATAAATCAAAAAGAGATGCTGGCAGTGAAACAGGCAATTCAGACATTCGGACCGTTTCTTCAACAAGGTCATTTGCTGATAAGGACGGACAACACCACAGATGTTCTTCATCTCACATTGCTGCAGTCCTTACACTTGGGTAGTCCGCTGTCCTCGGTCGGCCCGAATATCAAAGTATAAGGCTGACGTCGGTCAAGGCGCATTAGACCGACATCAGGACGTCAGGGTACAAATGCGCATGACCGACGTCATATCCCCAGTCTTTTTTGCCGCATGGTCCGATGCAGAAGCAGCGTTGCAAGTGCCGTTCGGCGTTCTGAAATTTTTCGATTGAGTTTCAGACCGAGTCAAAGTTGGCTAAGTACCCGTTGGGAATATTTTAGTTTTTTCTTGCCTCAGTGGTTTACCGGATGTCAGAAAAAGTGAATAACTGTATTTCTTGTGGGAAACAGATACCACATAGAGATTATCATACTTTGTGTATTCCTTGTTTAGGGCCTGAGCACGACGTTGTTGGGTGTCGCTTTTGTGCTAGATTCAATAAGCGCACTATTAAGAGAAGGTTAGATTGTGCCAGGTTAGTCTTCGGGAAGCGGTGCAATTATAATATGCCGTCGGATGCTCCGACGTCTGCTTCTTCGAAGAAGCGCAAGGATAAAGCAGCTAAGCCCAGGCAAGAAGAGTCGTCCGTACCGGACGCCGGTTCTTTAGAGGTGTCGGTGGAGCCGGGGGTTTCTCTGGAGTCCCAGGGGGAGACTTTGTTATTGCAGGATGTGGCCTCTCAGGAGGCAGGTCAGGCTGAAGGGGCTTCTCAGGTTACTGTACTCCCCTCCCTTCCTAGGGTGGTTAGGCCCTCTCCTTCTGTTTCCAAGGCTTCTCCCAGGGGCAGGTCAGGTTTAGCTTCAGTTGGTGTCACTCCTAGTTCTTCAGGATCTGTGCCCAAGAAGCATATGCTTAAAATGGCAGAAGATTTGATTTATTTGATTAGAGGTTCTTTGCCCCCTCCTGATAAGAGACCTAGGGTGGAACCTGAGTTGGGGAGTTTTGAGCAGGCTTCGGATGTTTCAGAGTCTTGACTGAAGACTTGCAGGAGTATTCTCCTTATTCTGATTCTGATGTGGATGATTCTACTCCTTCTGCTTCTCCTCCTGAGGATTTTTCTTTTTCAGAGACTCTTCATTCCATGAGGGAGCATTTTAAGTGGGAAGGTCAGGACTTCTCTGATTCCAGGAAAAGGCTTAGGGAATTTTTGTTTTACCCCAGCATAGGCCTTTGGCTATACCTCCTGTTCTGGATGTTGTGGAAGATGTGTTTGCAGAGGCTTCTCTTAATCCTGATTCTTTGCCTCCTGCTCCTGTTAAACCGGATAGGTATTACAGGGTGCCTGAAGCTCATAAGTATCTTTTTAAGAGTCCTAGGGCGGACCCAGAAACTGTTAGTCAGGGGCCTAAGGGTGTTAAGGCTTCTGTTGTTAAAAATCCGGTTCCTCCAGATAAAGAGGCCAGGGCTTTGGATAGATGGGGAAAGAAAGTCTATACTTCTTCCACCCTAGCTATGAGGGCTTTGAATTGCCAGTTTCACATGTTGAAATACCAAAACTATCTACTTTCTCAATTGAAGTCTAAGGTAGATGCTCTGGTGGAAGGTATTGAGTGTAAGGAGTTACAAGATTTAGTACATGTTTCGGAACAGGTGGGTAAGCATTCTTTGCAATGTGGTTTTGATGCTGTACAGGCCTCGTCTAGGGTGGCTGCCACTGGGTCAGTTCTTCGCAGGCACGCCTGGCTGAGGGATCAGAATTTATCTGACCATGTTAAGACAAGGATTTTAGATGCTCCTTTACAATCTGATGTGTTGTTTGGTTCACCTGTTGAGGCAGTCTTAAAGAAAATGGAAGACAAGGCTAAGTCTATGCAGACTGTTAAAGATTTTTGCAGGTTCAGCCTCCAAGTTTAGTAGAAATTGGCCTACCAAGGGATGGACGTATCCTTCTTATGATTCCCAGTCTAGGGGTAGATCTAGACGTGGTAGGGGCAGAGCTCAGGGCTCTTTCAGGCCTAGAACAGGGAGTTCACCTGCACAGTCTTCGGGTGAGGGCAGGGGTCAGTCCTTTCGTAAGCAGACCCAATGACCTACCTTTTAAGCTGCCAGAGCCTTCTCGTCTGGCAGCACCTTTGGGAGGAAGGTTGGCACTTTTCAAGGAAAATTGGAGTTTAATTACCCAAGACAGATGGGTATTGGATATTATACACCAAGGTTACAGGTTTTATTTCCATACCTTGCCTCCTTTCAAAGGCATGCCAGACGTTCCTCCTCAGCAAAGAATAGAGGCTCACAAACAAATTTCTCTGCTACTTCAAATAGGGGCCATACAGCCGGTCCCTATGCCAGAAGTGGGCCTAGGATTTTATTCTCGCCTGTTCCTAGTACCAAAGAAGGGGAACACGTGGAGACCAATTTTGGATTTATCTATCCTCAACACTTATCTGGACATTCCCAAGTTCAAAATGTTGACGTTACAACAGCTTTTACCTCTGCTGGGCAAAGATCATTGGATGGTAACTTTGGATCTCAAGGAGGCTTACCTTCATGTTCCTATCAGAATGAGTTGCAGGAAGTATCTGCGTTTGGCTGGGACTTCTCATTATCAGTTCTCTGCATTGCCCTTTGGCTTATCTACTGCCCAGAGTGTTCACGAAAGTTCTGGCTCCAGTGATAGCTTTCTTCAGGCTAAAAGGAATACAGATCTATCCTTATTTGGACGATTGCCTGATTCTGGCTCAAGGAAGGGACGAGCTTCTTCATCATTTGGAATATGTGATAGCAGTGCTAAGATGCCTGGGGTATTCTGTGAACGAAATAAAGTCCAGTCTAGTACCCTCTCAGGACATGTGCTTTCTGGGTGTAAGACTGAATACAGCATCCCAGATGGCCTTTTTGACCCCGGACAAACAAAAGAATCTTTCCCTTTACTTTCATCAATTGTCTCATCAGTCCAGGCTGACTGCAAGGACAGTCCTTCAAGCCTTGGGGTTCATGGCATCTTGTATTCTGGTGCTTCCCAATGCCAAACTGCATATGAGGAAGCTACAATGGTATCTCAAAAATGTATGGACACAGCACTGCCAGGATCTGGACACTGTCATTCAGATAATACCTTGCATTCAAAAGGAGTTTTTGTGGTGGGCTCAGGAATGTCACCCAAACAAGGGACTCTGTGACCCGGCCAGAGGCGAGTCAGATTCTTACGACAGATGCCTCAGACAAAGCTTGGGGAGCTCATCTAAATGGAAAGTGGATACAAGACAAGTGGCCTGCCAGACTACAACATCTACATATCAACTTGAAGGAGATGTTAGCAGTCCAGTTTGCATTACTAGCTTTCAAGGATTTACTTCTTCCAGGGCAGGTGTTGATTCTAACAGACAACACAACTGTCATGTGGTACATCAACAAGCAAGGGGGAACACATTCTTATCCTCTATGCAGGCAAGCAATGATTTTGTGGGAGACTGCTCTCAGTTTACAGCTAAATCTTCAGGCAAGGTATCTGCGGAGCACAGAACTCCTTAGCAGATGTGTTGAGCAGCAATTATGGATCCCCACGAGTGGAAATTGGATCCTCATGTATTTCAGAAATTGACAGTGTCATGGGGAACTCCAGACATAGATCTGTTCACTTCTCCACTAAACCACCAGCTGCCAAAGTTTTGCACGAAAAGGTTTCATCCCACAGCTTGGAAAGTGGATGCTCTTTCTTTCAATTGGAGCAATCTTCATGTGTATGCCTTTCCACCTCTGCCTCTCCTCCCAAAGGTACTTCTAAAGGTCAGACAGGACAAGCCAAGGATGATTTTAATAGCTCCAGATTGGCCTCGACAGCACTGGTACCCATTACTGAGAAGTCTGGTACGGAGCCTCCATGGCCTTTGCCTTCGATTCCACACCTGTTGTCTCAGGAGAACAGTCATTTACTCAATGTCAAGCTTCACTCTCTTCACCTAACAACCTGGCATATTCTGTTTTGAACCATAGAGGGTCTCAACTTCCACAGCAAGTTTTGAATGTTATTTTGGAAGCTAGAAGGCCTAGTACAAGGAAAGTGTACGCAGATAAATGGAAGAGATTTTTATTTTTGAGTGCAGCAAAGGATTTTGATGTTTCTGAGCCTAATTTGTGTGGCTCTTCAATATCTTACTGAGTTACTGGACAAAGGTTTGTCCTTCTCTTCTATTAAGGTTCATGCTGCAGCAATTTCGGCTCACTATGACTGTGACCCACCATTGTTTTCTCATCCTTTGTTCAAGCAATTTCTTAGAGGGGCAAAGAATATAAGACCCCCACGTAGAGCTCCTACTCCTGCTTGGGATCTCAATTGTGTTGGAGAAACTCACTCTACAACCTTTTGAGCCTGCAGCTACTACCGAGTTGAAATATTTATCATGGAAGACTGCTTTTTTGTTGGCCATTACCTCTGCAAGAAGGGTTTCTGAATTGCAGGCCCTTATGGCGGTTGAGCCTTTCTTAATTTTCCATAAGGATAGGGTATCTTTACGTACTAATCCTTCCTTTATGCCTAAAGTGGTTTCTAGTGTGGCTTTAAACCAAACTATTCATTTGCCTACTTTTATGCAAATCCCCAAAATAAAGGGGAAAAGATTTTGCACACTTTAGATGTACACAGGCAGTTGCGATATTATTTGAGCAGAACTAAAGGGTTCAGGCAGTCTCAGCAGTTATTTGTTTCTTTTGCTTTGAGTTCTCAGGGCAAGCCTGTGTCAAAACAAACTATTTCTAAGTGGATTGGGTTTTGCATTGCTTTCTGTTATTCCCATCATGGCAAGGAGATTCCAGCTGGGATAAGGCCTCATTCCACTAGGGCTACTGCCACTTCGACAGCTTTTTTAAGGGGGGTGGCAACTAAAGATATTTTGGAGGCAGCTACTTGGAGTTCAGTGCATACTTTCTCTAAGCATTATCACCTTCCACTTTACTCTAAATCTAGGGCTGGTTTTGCCACTGCTATTTTACAGGGCATTTTGGCAGCTCCTGCTTTATAGTTTTGCCATCCTCCCTTACCTCTGCTTTGGGATTCTACCCAAGTGTAAGGACTGCAGCAATGTGAGATGAAGAACATAGTACAGTTTTGTACCTACCATAAATGTAGATGTTCGAAGATCCACATTGCTGCAGTCCAATTTTCCCTCCCTCCTTCCCTTCTGTAGTTAGAGGTGGTTGTGTGGGTTGGATTGTAAATATTGTGTATATTGTATATGTTGTACATATTATTAGTGCAAGGGTGGTTGGTAGGTTGTTTGCTGTCTTTTGGTTTTGACCTTTCTTTTTAGGGTCTTCTGACATCTGGGGCAAGAAAAGACTGAGGATATGACGTCGGTCATGCGCATTTGTACCCTGACGTCCTGATGTCAGTCTAATGCGCCTTGACCGACGTCAACCTTATACTTTGATATTCGGGCCGACCGAGGACAGCGGACTACCCAAGTGTAAGGACTGCAGCAATGTGGATCTTCGAACATCTACATTTATGGTAGGTACAAAACTGTACTTTATGTGGTATATCAACAAGCAGGGAGGCACACATTCATATCCTCTATGCCGGATGGCAATGGACCTGTGGAATGTGGCCCTGAACCTCAACATTTAGCTCCAGGCCATATTTGTGCCAGGAAAAGAAAATATATTAGCAGACACCTTAAGCAGAACTACCACGGATGCCCATGAATGGATGCTGCAAGCGGACATCTTCAAAACCATTACAGAGAAATGGGGGCTACCAGAAATAGACCTGTTCGCATCCCCACACAACCACCAATTGAGAAAATTCTGCACAAGGACATACCACCCACTTGCTTGGAAGGTGGACTCCCTATCCTTCAGTTGGGAAAACCTAACAGCATATGCATTCCCACCTCTTCCTTTGATGCACAAAGTGCTACTGAAGATCAAAGAAGATCACCCAAGGATCATACTGATAGCTCCAGACTGGCCGAGGCAGCATTGGTACCCTTCTGAGAAGCATGTCTCGGCACACACATGGCCTCTACCTCTAGTTCCTCTGCTGCTAACACAGAACAACTTCAAGATCCTGCATCCAAACTTGAAAACACTGCAGCTAGCTGCTTGGAATCTTACATAAAACAAAATAACCCAGATTTATCTCAGAGGGTTAAAGACATTATCCTGGAGGCTCGCAGACCCTCCACAAGGAAGACTTATTCAGCAAAATGGAAAAGATACCTCATTTGGAGTGCAGCAAAAGGAGAAAATGTATCATTGGCAAACATAGCTAACATCTTGGAATATTTAGCAGAACTTTTCCACAATGGCCTGTCTTATTCCTCCATCAAGATTCATGCATCAGCAATTTCAGCAGAATACAACATTGACCCTCCAGTCTTCTCTCATCTTCTACTCAGGCAGTTTCTGAGAGGAATTAAAAATGTAAAGCCTCCAAGGAAGCCACCTCTGCCTACATGGGACCTGAACTTTGTGCTAGAAAAGTTAACACTTCCCCCATTTGAACCAGCAGCAGAATTACAGTTCTTATCTTGGAAAACTGCTTTCCTGCTTGCAATCACTTCAGCAAGAAGGGTTTCTGAATTACAGGCATTAATGGCAGTACAGCCCTTCCTTATCTTCCATCAGGATAGAGTGTCCTTGAGAACTAACCCTACTTTTATGCCAAAGGTGGTCTCCAGGGTATCATTGAACCAAGCAATCCACCTACCAACATTCTTCCCCAACCCACAGAACAGGGGGGAAAGACTACTGCACACCTTGGATGTACACAGGCAATTGCGCTACTACCTGGACAGAACCAAGAACAATAGAAAAACTGACCAGCTTCTGGTAGCATATGCAGCAGGAATGGAAGGAAAAGCAATTTCAAAACAGACAATCTCAAAATGGATAGGAAATTGCATTAGATTTTGTTACTCCTTTCATGGGAAGACAACTCCAGAACACATCAGACCTCACTCCACAAGGGCTACAGCCACTACTACAGCTTTCTTACGAGGAGTGGCTACCAAAGACATTTTAGAGGCTGCTACTTGGAGCTCTGTGCATACATTTGCCAAGCATTATAATCTGCCTTTATACTCCAGATCCCGAGCAGGTTTTGCCACTGCTGTTTTGCAGGGGATCTTAACTACACCATAATCTTCTTAGTGCCTCCTCCCCCAGTTTGGCTATGGTATTCTACCCATTTGTTAGGACTGCAGATGCATCCTTGAAGGACATAGTACAGTTTTGTACCTACCATAAATGTAGATGTCCGAAAGGTATGCATCTGCAGTCAGGATTACCTACCCTCCTTCCCCTCTGTGGTACTCCTAGGGTATTTGCCCATCTTGTAGCTAGCTGGGGGAATCTATTATGGTGTATTTGTTTGTATATATGTACATACATGTTTATTTATGGTTGCTCTCTACTGTTTGGAATCATTTGCATTTATCCAAATTTAGCCTTCCTAGAGGGCACCTGGCATCTGGGGCAAGAAACACTGAGGAAAATGGCGTCGGCTGATGCCTTTATACCCAATTGACAGCAGCTATGACGTCGGGTGAAGTGCGACATCAGCCGAGGCCAGACCCAGACTTTGGAATCCGGCCGACCGAAGGGCTGCCTGAGGCAGGACAACCCATTTGTTAGGACTGCAGATGCATACCTCTCGGACATCTACATTTATGGTAGGTACAAAACTGTACTTTCTGTGTCCCCAGCACTGCATGCTCTGTCTACTACAACTATCTCTGACACTTCCCAACATTAGATCGATTACACAGATATAGATCATTAGAGAGAGCTCACTTTTTCTCTTTCTCTTTGTGTGTGTCTGTGTGTGTGTGTAATCTATACACGCGCACATACATGTACATATTTATTGTCCACATGACAGATCTGTACTGCTTCATTTCTGCAAATTTGAGAAATTCAAGTCTTCTTCCCCTTCCAACAAGAAACCAGTAACTGTTTAGAATAACATATAATAAACTGTCATTGCCTCTTGAGTTATTTCGTTCTACTTCTGTGTGTTATTTGCCTCTTGGTCTCCTTTCATGTAAGTGCATTTTACATTTTTTTTGTATGTCCTTATCTTTGTATTTATTGCTGTTATTGTTTTCAAACAGTAAAATGGCTTTTTTGGCTATATTAAAAGAAAGCTTTGTGATCTGGTATTAATGTTACGCGTATAGCTACTTCTATTAACAGATATTACTTTTCAAGTCATTTTATAATTAGAATGCAAACAATAAGAGTAATGCCACAATACTTTGACTTTTTAACATAATCTAGAACCCAGTAATGTAAATCAGGGTAAAGTATTTTATGTTAATAAAATAAAGGGACAAAGGTGGTGAATAGAAAACAAAAGTGGAAATCCCTTAAATTCTTAAACTGTACCCTTTCATTTTGCTGCCGGTTTAAATGTGACTTTAATTTGCTAAGAAAAGATAAGGACCGTATTACAGGTCTTTGCACTCAAGTTAATCAGAACTCAAACTTTTAATAGAATAATTACTGATAAAGTTCACCAAGTCTTCCCTTTCCACTTATTTGTGGGTTTTTTTTATGTATTGAAGCCCTCAAATTAGTTTAAGCCCCAGTTCAGCAGTGATTAGGGTGCATCCTGACAGTTTAAGATTTAAATGATTATTTTTGGTTTTATGGTTCTTTAACTCTAAATTGGCCCTAGGCGTGAGTGCATGCCTTCCGTGGAAGGTTGGGCGCCTAGCTGGCAACTCGACACCGTAAAACACCACTGCCAATCATGAGCGGACAGGTGATCCGCTGTGGCGACCCCTAACCAGGAAAAGCCGAAAGATTGAACATACTATCTTGTATACAGTGCAAGATAGTGGAACAGTGGGGATCCGTGAATATACCCTTTCCCCACTGTATTGCTATCTTGGAGTTGGTAAGTATAATTAGCAAGGGATATGAGGGCGCTGGCATACTTGCCAATGAAAAACATAGATTTTACTATCCTCAATCGTTAACAATTTCTCCTTCCAGTATTTCGATAAAATTATTTGGTTATTGTATTTCACCTCTTTCATCAAACTATATGACGCTGTTATATATTTACATTCCTGTGTTAAGGTTTGCCATAAGTTTAGGCAAATGTTTAAATCTACTTCTTTAATTTTAAAATTCCTATTACTAAAATAGCTTATTGATAAGTCCTTTGACTGTCTTATTATAATTAAATACGAGTTAGGGAGATCCATCTCTCTTAGTATGTTATGTATTGAGATTCCTAGAAAGGGATATAAATCAAATATGGTTAAATTACTTATAAGTGGGAATTTCTTAAGGTCTATCAACTGATTACCAATTTTCAAATTCAGATTTTTGTGAAATGGTTGCAAAAAATCATCATATATTGTAAAAGATTTAGTGAGTTAAACAGACTTTGTACTGATATTATATATATTTTAATATGCTCCATCAATACGTACATTTTAAGGGTATCTTTGTTTAAAAAAGGTAATGCCTTACAATTAATACCCAGACCAGCAACATGTTTATGATTTAAAATCAACCACTTAGGAGCCCATTTCGAATTGATCTTCTCAAAGTTAACTATTCTTAAAATTCTGTTAACTTAACCTTAAAATCAGTGTCCCTTCAAAAGTTATTAATTACTCAGTTGATGATATTTAATAATGCGTATTATATGCATCTCACTTTACATAAATTTAACTCTGAAAACTCACCCAAATGCCCATATTGTATAGATCAAACGGCTGACCTTTTACACATGTTCTGGAGTTGTAAATGTATTTTTAAACTCTGGAATTCTTTGAAATTCCAACTACAAAAAAATGGGATATCAACAGTCTACACTTTCTTGGGAGTTTATGATTCTGCATATTCCACCAACTAATTTGGATAGATCCCAAAGGATCATACTCGTAAATATCTTTTTGTTAATGAAGCTATATATAGCTACAAATTGGCTGAACCCATCCCAGACTTCATGGGAAAATTTCAAGAGTGTAGCGATAAAATATATCTTAGCACATCAATTATTAGTGATCATAAGAAAAGTGTAAATAATACAAAAATATGGGAGCAAATCTTTAACATTGTCTTGGCTTAAGGTTCCATTCCACTTTTCTCCGGGAAGTACAGACTAACTATCGAGTTGTCTATAGATGTATTATACTGATACTGGATTTTTAGTCTTTTTTTTTTTTTTTTTTCTCTGTAATATCTATTTTAGAAGTGTATAGTTATGTATAATGACTCTATGTAACTGTTGGAAGCATTCATGTATATATTGTAAATAGGTTGTAGTATTGTATTAACATTTAGAATAAAAAGAAAAATAAAGAATTATTATTGGAAAAAAAAAAAAGAAAAACATAGATTTTATTTATCCTCAAATCTTTCTGACATGCTCGGTTGAGTATTCGAATCTTTGTGATTCAAACTGTCTAAAAGTTTTGACACTTTGACTATCTGTCATGCACATTGTATGTGAGAGAGCGAGACAGAGACAGGCAGAGGTATGAGGCTTTAAAAACATCCTTATTTTGACTGCCTCTGGGTTATTCGTATGCAAAATATAATGGCTAAAAACTGCCATAGAAACATAAGGCTAGGCTTCTTAAGATCCACACCGATCAGTGGACACTTCCAAGATGGCTGCACACTGACAACAGCTTAGTTTTGCCAGTATAGAAACAGAAATCAGCCAGTGATGCTGTCAGCTTGAGTAAAATTCGGGTACGGGTTAATAAGTACTCCCTGGGTGCCTGCAAAGAAGAAACTTAAGGCAGCCTGAAAAGAAAAGGTGAAGAGAAAACACTGACTGGGAAGAATCCTGCAGCTGTTCAGCAAAAAGCAGTTCAAGCTCCAGCTTTGGTGCAAGACATGACTTCCAGTAGTCTAGACGAAAATTTAAGTCAAAGGTTGTCCAAGTTGATTAAAACAAAACACTGAAGGAGATTATCAACTCAAATAACAAAAGGCTGGAAAAAAACTGGAAGAAGGTTTGAACAGATATTCAGATGAGGTGATAAAACTGCAAATTCAGTGGTCAAAATAATGTCTGGCTGTATATGAGACTGCGCAAGAAGAAATGTTTAAAAAATAGAATTAGAAGACAGATCACATAGGAAAAACCTGATATTCTCTGCTGAACCAGAGAAACTAGGACGAACAGACTATTAATTTTGTGAAGGCACAATAAGCAGCTGGACTGGTATTTCACAACAGGAGCTGTTAATTGAAAAGGCACACTGTGTCTATACTCCATATGTGGCCATGAGAAATCAACTAAGGCAAGTGCAATCCTACAAGCAGAAAGAGTTCATCCTGACAAAACTGTGGCAAAAGGGCAAAGTACTAAAAGTTGGAGACAGAAGTGTGTTTGTGAAAAACAATTATTTACAGTACACCAGGCAGAAGAGATATATTCCAGTAATCAGGAAATGTTGGGAGGCAGGTGTGAAATTCAAGCTGCTCTCTCCAGCTGTCTTCAGAATATTTTTTCCTGGAGGATCACTCATTTTTGGATACAGAACAAGCTAAGGAAGAAGTGTAAAGACAAAAAATGAGCCATCAAGCAGAAAAGGACGGTTTCTCATTCTTCTGATAGTAAAGCACACTGAGAAACTTTGCTAGTGACCCCCTTTTCCAGTGTTCCAAAGGAAAATGCTTGAGAGACGGAGAAAAGCACAGGAACTGATTAGAAGAATTGGGAGTACTGTGGAAGTGAACTGACATCTGGAGTAGGGAAATGATGATGGACAGAAGGAAAATTGGCAACATGGAAATTTGTGAATAAACGTGAAACTGCAAACCATCAATTTGTGAAATGCGGCTGTATAATAATAAGTAGAAAGGCAGGACTTTTGCCTCACTTTATGCCATTAATGTTTCAGCTAACAGGTTATGAGGTATTCTGGGGTGTATTTGTTTGAGGGTTTTTATTAAAACGAAGTCTTGTAAAATGTGGCACGTTCCATTGTTGATGGTAAAGAAAAATATATGAAGGATTTACCTGTCAAACATTAATGGGTGCATGAATCACAGAAGCTGGAGATAGATATTTTAAAATGCTGCCATATATAATGGGTGGGAGTAATGTTTTCTTACCATAATGGCAGCACTTTCCATATCTTGGCATGTGAATGGGCTTGCAGATGTAGTCAAAAGAAAATGTTTAATTGAATTAAGAAATTCAAATAAGAATGTTACAGAAGACGCATTTGGAAACCACTGAGCATGTGAATTAAGTAAAGGATTTCATGATGGATGATGTACTCCTTGTGATGCCCATGCACTGACCCAGTAATCAAGGCGCCTCAATCCTCACCACTAGCATCAGTGAGGGGCGTGCACATTGGGAAGGGTAACAAGTACACACACAATAAATTACATTTTCCTTTAATAGCACACAGAGAGATCAGTCAGTCTAGGGGCTGCTTTCTCCCTTTCTTTCCAGATCCCCAATCAGACTCCCCATTGGCACAGCTTTAGGGTACAGATCTCAGCCTAGTGGTTAAGCCAAAACCTCCAGCACCCTCTATGTCCAACCAGTACTTCATGTCCCTGCCCAAGCAGCTGACACACACACACACACACACTTTAAGATACGAGTTGTATACAAATACACAGACACTCCTGGGGAAAGCTGGCACAGGTTCTCCAGCTATGCTCCTTTCTGCCCAGGCTATAAGGTAGTAATCCACTGCCACCAACCATTATTTCTCAGCTACTAATAAGGCCCTTACCAAAAGGTGTCCAATTTTACTGTGCATTATTATCCACTTAGTGTGACGAACAAGATAGAGTGGCTTTGTACAGTGTCACCAAATACATGCAAGTACTCTAGAACTTAACTTATCTCTAACAAAACAGCCACAGTTGAAAGGTTTAAAAATATTTAATAATAATAAAAGTACAAGAAAAATCTCATCCGTTCAATACAGTGCTAGTCGAGTTCAGAAATCACAGGAAAATGCTTTAAAAGAATACAATAGAATAGTCTTGAGATAAATATAGAAAATATCTAGACTATTCTGGCTATTTCTCTCTCTCTCTCTCTGAGAAAAAACTGTTCTAAATAAATATCTTGCTTACAGAGCAAGCAAGTGCTGGTGAGTGGATGTTCTTCAGACAAAATCCAAAAATGCTCGCTCTCTCTCGGAAAGTCTTTAAATTGATAACACAGTACTGCTGAGTCTTCAGATTGCATCATTTTTAACAGTTCTGATTAAGTTTCCCAGGCTCACAGAAACTCAAAATTTATATTTCTTTTTAAGCTGCACCTGGCCAGGAAGCCACAGCAATAAAAGACATTTGTACATGTAAAACCTTGGTAATTATCTCTTAAATCAAGACAATAGAATGTCCTGGCCCAGACATCCTGTCACTAGGCTTGACATCAAAAACAGTTGTATCATACAATGCTTGACTTATCAGCTTTCTTCCAGCAGAGTGCACCGTGGTTAAATTTTTTTGAAGCTCAATAAAACATATAGTTTAATTGTAACATATATAGTTCTCTCTGCATTTGTAAACCAAACCTGCGAATTTACAAATGACATAGAATTATCTGCAAAATCCTATCTAGCTAGGATGGCAGCCTTCACATATCTCCTGCACCCCCCCCCCCCCAAGAACTCAAGCTGTTTTTTTCAAGTGACCTTTGAGAAACGTTGCTTGAGAGGGTTAGGTCTGTCTGAGTATACCTTACTCCATTCTTTCCCTGTCTTGAGAACCCGTCTGCGTTGATATTCCTAGCCCCACTTGCAGTGCTGCACTGACATGTATGCTTGCAACCCTAGGCTCCATCTTAGCAACTTGCCATTTTGCTGGCTGGCTCGGTGTAACCGTGTTAGGGGAATTGTGATCTGTAACTACAGCGAATTTTCTTCTGTACAGATGAGGCTGAAGTTTCTGTAGTGCCCATACTATGGCTAGACATTCATTTTCTACAGCTGCATAACATTTCTCCCTGGGTTGGAGCCTATGACTGACGTAAACCACTGGGTGCCCTTCTCCCTCCCAAGAAATCTGGCTTAGTACAGCCCCCACCCCATTGTTTGAAGCATCCACCCGCACAACAAATTCTTTGCTGTAATCTGGACTGACTAACGCAGGGGGTCCTCCCAAAGTTTCTTTAAGCTTTTGGAATGCCTGCTCGCATGCTGTGGTCCACACTACCTTATCTGGCCTGTTTTTCCTTTTCAAGTCTGTGACTGGAGCAGCTATTGTACTGTAACAGGGGATGAACTTTCTGTAGTCCCCTAAGAATGCACTCTCCTAATTTTTGGTAACAGGTGCAGGCCGTGCCTGAATGGCTTCCACTTTGGCAGGTTCTGGCCTGATTTTACCACTCCCCACTCTGTCCTAGGTAGGAGACCTCTGCCATACCCACCAGATATTTGCTGGGCTTAATGGTCAACCCTGCCCTCTGTAGTCTCCCCAGCACCTCCTTGACATGCTGAAGGTGCTCTTGCCAGGAATGGCTGTAGATGGCAATATGTAGGTAAGCAAGGGCAAACCCTCCTACTAGGATATTATCTGCCAGCCTCTGGAAAGTTGCTGGGGCATTTTTCATCACAAAGGACATCTTTGTGAACTCATACAAGCCAAAAGGAGTCACAAAGGCTGACTTCTCTCTCTAACACTGGGAGTCAGGGGCACCTGCCAGTAACCCTTGCTAAGATCAGTGGTGGTAAGATACTTAGCCTCACCCAGATACTCTAGGGCCTCATCTGCCCTAGACACGGGGTAAGCATTTGACTCTGTGTAACTATTTAATTTCCTGTAGTCTACACAGAACCTGGTGTTGGTGCCCATTTTTTTGGCACCAGCACTACGTGGGAGGCCCAGGGACTTTTGGACTTATGGAATTACCCCTAGATCCAACATTTCCTGCATCTCCTCTCTGAGCCTGTTTGACTCTCTCAGGCACCCTATAAGGGGCCTGCCTAATAGGCCTTTGGGGTCCTGTATCCACCTGGTGCTGCACCAGGTGGGTGCACCCTGGTTTCCCAGTGAACATGTCCCCAAACTCTACACTGCTCGGATTTCTCAAACCTGGGTAGGAGATAGCTGCTGGGACATTGTTACCCCTTCCACCAAGGTGTTAGTCAGAGCCTCACTGAAGAGATCAGTCACCAGATCTCCTTCAGACTCTTCCTGCAATCCACTGCAAATACTCAGCACAAGGGCCTCCCTATCATGGTATGGTTTCTTCATGTTAACGTGGTACATTTTGTGCCCCTGCCTCCTGCATAGCAGTTCTGCCATGTAGTTAACATCACTTAACACCTTGTAGGGTCCCTCCCAAACTGCTTCTTGTGTCTTGACAGGAATGAGAACCATTACCTGCTGCCCTATAGCATACTCTCTAGCTCAAGAATTCCTGTCATATCGGACATGTTTCTGCTGTTGGCGTCTGCCAGGCTCTCCTGGGCCAAGCCCATGAGTTCCCTGAGCCCTGTCCTGAGGTTTAGGATATATGCCAAAACAGACTCCTGGTGAGATTCACACCCACCACAAATTAAATGTAGTGGTCCTCTCACCCTATGCCCATACAGCAACTCAAAGGGTGAAAATCCTGTGGATTCCTGTGGAACCTCTGTGTAAGCAAACAAATGGGGCAAATTTGTCCCACTCCTTAAACTGGTTCGCAAATCTCCATAGCATGGACTTAATTGTAGAGTTTAACCTCTCAACAAGACCATTAATCTGGAGATGGTGGGGGTGGTCTTCAGGTGCTTCACCCCACAGTACTTTTACAGACAAGCCAGCAGATCTGACATGAAATTGGCACCCTCTGTCAGTATTTCTTCTGGGAAACCTACCCTGCTGAAAACCTCTAACAAAGCATTTGCCACCTTTTCTGCCTCAGTGGAGGACAAAGCCACTGCGTAAGGGTATCTTGTAGCATAATCTACTACCACTAGGATATACGTTTTCGCTGTGGAACTTGGAGTACTCAGAGGCCCCACAATATCCTTGAAATGGCTCCTCAGTCACGGGCAAAAGGGATCAAAGGAGCTCTTACCTGGTCTCCTACCTTGCTTACCTTTTGGCTCTGCTCACAGGTCCTGCAGTACCCTGTTAATTCTCTGGAAATTTCAGGCCAATAGAAGTTCTGCATAATGCGTCTCTTTTTGTACATTTTATGCCCATATGACCTGAAAAGGGAATATCATGGGCTATGGCTAGAAGCACCAGATGGTAGGCTCTAGGCACTACCAACTGCTGTATCCTCTTACCTTTTAGCCCTCCCTCAGGAATCCACTCTCTGTACAGTAACCCTTTGTCCCAGTATACAGATTCCCCCTCCCTTGAGATTCAGATGCCTCACTAGCTACCTGGCTGAGGCATTGCAATGTCGGGTCTGAGAGCTGAGCCCCTCTCTCTTTGTAACCCTCCCCAGTTCCCCTTCCACAGGAAGTCTGGTATCCCCTGACAGAGGTGCCTCACTGTCAGCCTGGGTACTACTACTCACTTCTACCCTTGCCGTCCCTCTGCCCAAGGGAACATCAGTACCCACAAGCAGCTGTGGTTCACATTCAGTCTCAATGCTACAGGGTAGCTCTCTCTGAAGTAACCACCTCACCAGTCGTGGCTGCAAGTGTGCGGTCTGTCTCTGTCTCTCCCAGGCTACCAGACCCACATGCTTGTCTCCAAGCCTGACTGTGTAAGTGCATGAGCACATGGTACTGCATTATCAAAATCATTCCCTGTCAGGACATCTGCAGGGATATCCTCACACACTTACTTGCTGGCTTCCTTTTCCACCCTCCCAGTCAAGGTGAACCCTAGCCAAAGGTATTTGGAATGGGGTCCCTCCAAAAGCTCTGACTGGAGTAGACTGCCCAGGCAAGTAGTGCTCCTCTGTGTCCATTGCAGGCTTCACAGTGGTTGGTTATGTCAGAGTCCGTCTCTCTCTTAGCAATGGCCTCTTTGCCATTCACTACAATGGGAGATAACCTCTGGTGGTAGTTTGGTACCCTGGTTGTCTCAAGACAAGCTACTATTGAGATTTTGTCCTTCCTACTTGGGCTCTCTCCCCTTTTGTTCTCCATATTGCCTCTGTGGACATCTATATGCCGCATGGCCTCACTGGTTGCATTCAAAACATTTAACCCTAGGTCCTGGACATGTACCTGGACTAGTGGCTTCCCCTGCTACTGTCAGTTTCTGTTGCAGCAGTCTGGGATGCCCACCATGGGTTCCATTTAAACCTGTGAGCAGTACTTCGGGTCCCTTTTCTGTGCAGGGATGCCCTGCTTGCTAGGTATAGATGTTCATCGTGCATACAGCTGCAGTCCTTACATATGGGGTTATCCTGCCGTCAAGCGGGTCCTCGGTCGGCCGAATTCCAAAGTCTAGGTCCAGCGTCGGTTGTTGTCGCCTCTTCCCTGACGTCAGTGCGACAGGGGTATAAAAGCACCAGCCAACGCCATTTTCTTCAGTCTTTCTTGCCGCGCGGTGCCCGAAGCAGAAGCAGTTCGCAAGTGCCGGTCGGCCAGCTCCTGAGATTACGAAAATTTGGAAACCGAAGTCTTCTTAAAAGCTAAGTACCCGTTGAAACTTTTCTTGCCTCAGACCGATGTCAGACAAAGTTAATAATTGTATTTCTTGTGGGAAGCAAATACCGCATAAGGATTTCCATTCCCTCTGTATACCTTGTTTTAGGCCCTGACCACGAGGTCTTGGCCTGTGTGCTACATTCAACAAACGCACAATTAAGCGTCGGGCGGAGTTCACCCAGCATTATTTTGGAAAAGCATTTAACTATACTATGTCGTCGGATACTCCGACTCCGGTTTTGTTTAAAAAACGAAAAGGCAAGGACCGACACTCGAGGTCCGCGGCCTCTACCGACACCACGCCAAAGCCGGCTACACGTGGTCTGGTTCTCAGTGAGGGGCCTACGCAGCCCCTGCCTACCGACGACCTGCCTTTGACGGTGTCTCCTGTACCCGAGGTCGCAGGCTCCTCGGCCCACACCCAGACTACAGATACCGAAGCCACTGTCTGAGTTGAAACTCAGAATGTGGACAGGTCCACCTCCACTCAAGGTGTCTTCAGACCTTCCTCTTCTTTTTCTATCAAGGCTTTCACTAAGTCTAAAGCAACCATGCACTCTAAGAGACCAGCTGCATAGGGCCCATCCCCAGGCCCCATGCCTAAGAAACAGATGCTTAAAATGGCTGAGGATTTAATTACTCTTATCCGAGGTTCTCAGCCCCCTCCAGACAAAAAGCCTAGATTGGAGGAAGATTCCCCCTCCTCTGATCAGGGCTCCATTATTTCAGAGCACTCTGATGATCAGGAACATTCTTGCTCCCCTTTTGAAGACTCAGATGCGGAGGAGTCCATTCCTTCTGTATCTCCCCCTGAGGATTACTCATTTGGGGAAACTTTGCATACCTTAAGGGAACACTTCCACTGGGAAGGTCAGGATTATTCTGATTCCAAGAAAGGCTCAGGGAATTTCTTTTGCTTCCTCGGCACAGGCCTTTGGCTATACCTCCTGTCTTTGACATTCTAGATTGTTTACTCGGAGGCCTGCCTTAACCCGGATTCTCTACCTCCAGCTAAGCCTGACTGGTACTACAGGGTCCCTGACTCGCACCAATTTCTTTACAAGAGCCATGCTGCTGACCCAGAAACCATCTCACAGGGCCCCAAGGGGGAGTAAAGGCCTCCATTGCTAAAAATCCTTTGCCTTCCGAGAGAGATTCCAGATCCTTAGAAAGGTGGGGAAAAAAGGTATATACCTCGGCTACCTTATCTATGAGGGCCTTAAACTGCCAGTTTCATATGCTAAAATACCAACAGTTTGTTATCACAATTGAAAAGTAAAACGTCACAACCTGAACAACCAGATTTGAAAGAGTTGCAGGACTTGATACATAGTGCAGAACAAGTGGGTAAGCATACCTTACAATGTGGTTTTGATGCTCTAGAGGCCTCATGCAGAGCTGCTGATACAGGATCAGTCATACATAGGCATGCCTGGCTTAAGGAACAAGCCTTACCTGATCATGTCAAAGCTAAATTATTAGACGCTCCTCTTCAAAAGGATGTATTATTTGGTGCTAATGCTGAGGAGGTATTAAGGAAAATGGAGGAAAAGGCTAAATCAATGCAAACTGTGAAAGAATTTCTACAGGTACAACCCCCACGTTTTAGTAGGAATTGGCCTTCCAAAAACTAGTCCTTTCCTGCCACAGACAGACCCCAAAGAGGCAGATACA
Source organism: Protopterus annectens (assembly GCF_019279795.1). Classification (NCBI taxonomy): domain Eukaryota; kingdom Metazoa; phylum Chordata; order Ceratodontiformes; family Protopteridae; genus Protopterus; species Protopterus annectens. The sequence goes on along the minus strand of NC_056728.1, from coordinate 349,643,619 downwards.
GGTGCCCGAGGGGCAGAGGACAATCCCAAGGATCGTACAGAGGCAGACAATGGCAAGCTCCTACACAAAGAGGTGGTGAGGACAACTCGCAATCTATCAGAAAGCAAACCCAATGACTTTCCACTTTGCATGCCAACCAGATCTCAAATGGCAGCCCCCTTGGGAGGAAAGCTGGCATTATTTTCAAAAAATTGGCATACTGTCACAAAGGACAAATGGATCCTGGACATTATAAACAGAGGCTACAAATTCCATTTTCACACCCTTCCAAAAATGAGAGGCATGCCAAACCTGCCACACAAGGGCAGAGGCACAAAGGCTAATTACAGATCTCAAAAACATGAAAGCTATTCAAGAGGTACCTATGCACGAACAAGGTCAAGGATTTTATTCCAGGCCATTTCTGGTGCCAAGGAAGGGAAAAGATTGGAGACCTATTCTGGATCTATCCATCCTAAACACATTCCTACTCGTACCAAAATTCAAGATGCTCAATCTACAGCAGCTTCTTCCCATGCTGGGCAAGGAGTCTTGGCTGGTAACATTGGACCTCAAGGAGGCATACCTACATGTCCCAATCAGACAAAATTGCAGAAGATACCTCAGATTTCTTGCAGGTTCAACTCATTATCAATTCTCTGCATTGCCCTTTGGCTTATCTACTGCGCCCAGAGTATTCACGAAATGCCTGGCATCAGTAATTGCCTACTGCAGACTTCAAGGGATACAAATATATCCCTATTTGTACGACTGCCTGATCCAAGCGGACAGCAAACACATCCTTCAGAAACATCTGGCTTATGTAATAATGTTATTGAACTCTCTGGGATACACAGTCAACAAAAAGAAATCAAGACTAATACCCTCTCGGAAGATAATTTTCCTGGGTGCCAACTTGGACACAAACACCCAGATGGCCTACCTCACGCCAGAAAAGCAGGGGCAACTAATCCAATACTTCAGAACACTAGCAAATTGCACCAGGCTTACTGCAAGGAAAATCCTGCAGGCTCTGGGATTCATGGCATCCTGCATCTTACTAATCCCATGTGCAAAGCTGCATATGAGGAAACTACAATGGTACCTGAAAAACATATGGTCTCAACACAGCCACAGTTTGGAAACAATAATACCACTAATTCCATGTCTGCAAAAGGAATTTCTGTGGTGGGCTCAAGCATGCCAAACACAGGCCTCCCTTTCAGCAAGCCTCAAGCAAATCAAGTCATCACAACAGACGCCTTGGACTACGCCTGGGGGGCGCACATGACAGATCGGTGCATTCAGGGCAAATGGTCCCAAAAAGAAAAGCACCAAAAGCACCTTCACATCAATCAAAAAGAAATGCTAGCAGTAATAAATGCTATTATAGCTTTCAAGAACTTTCTAAAACCAGGCCATCTATTGATAAGAACGGACAACACCACAGTTATGTGGTACATAAACAAGCAGGGAGGGACACATTCTTACCCCCTATGCAGACTGGCCATGTCACTTTGGAACACGGCCATGGACTTACAAATGGAACTACAAGCACAGTATTTGCCAGGCAAGGAAAACATGCTGGCAGACAACCTAAGCCGGATTATGACAGATCCACACGAATGGAAGTTGTATCCAAATGTTTTTACAGAAATAATCCAAGAATGGGGAAGACCAGACATAGATCTATTTGCCTCCCACAAAAATCATCAATTGACAAAATTCTGCTCAAGGATCTTTCATCCAAAGGCCTGGAGAGTGGACGCTCTCTCTTTCAGCTGGACATCAATGACAGTTTATGCCTTTCCACCTCTTCCTCTGCTGCCCAAAGTTCTATTGAAGACCAGAGCAGACAGACCAAAGATGATCCTCATTGCTCCGGACTGGCCAAGGCAACACTGGTACCCACTCCTGAGGAGCCTGACGCATTCCCCACCATGGACCCTGCCTCTAATGCCTCTTCTGACTCAACACAACTTCAAAACTCTTCACAGTCAGCTAAAAACTCTCAATCTAGCCGCATGGAAGATTCCTTAGCATCACAGCAGGCCCTACTCTCCAAGGAGGTGCAGGATGTCATTTTGGAGGCCAGAAGGCCATCAACTAGAAAAGCTTACTCTGCAAAATGGAAACGTTTTTGTGTCTGGAATGAGAAAAAGGGTCGGGACCCTGGAAAACTGAATTTACCACAAATACTACAATATTTGACAGAACTGCTAAGCAGTGGACTTTCTTTCTCCTCCATCAAAATCCATGCCTCAGCCATTTCTGCAGAATACAACACTGATCCACCTTTATTCTCGCACCCTCTCTTAAGGCAGTTCCTCAGAGGGGTTAAGAATTAGACCTCCAAGGAAACAACCAATACCTGCTTGGGATCTTAATTTAATTCTGGAAAAACTCACCCTGACTCCTTTTGAGCCAGCTGCTTCAGCAGATTTGCAGTACTTGTCCTGGAAAACAGCTTTCCTTCTGGCTATCACCTCAGCTCATAGAGTTTCAGAATTACAGGCTCTCATGGCTGTCCAGCCTTTTATCGTCTTCCATCAGGACAGAGTTTCCTTACGAACCAACCCGTCCTTTATGCCTAAAGTGGTATCCAGGGTAGCTTTAAATCAGGCTATACACTTGCCTACTTTTTATCCTAATCCTCAAAACAAAGGGGAGAGATTGATACATTCCTTGGACATCCACCGACAACTGCGTTATTTGGACAGAACAAAGCCCTTCAGAAAATCAGAACAGCTCTTTGTGGCCTATGCAGTAGGAGCTCAAGGAAAACCAATTTCCAAACGGACAATTTCAAAATGGATAGCCCACTGCATACGCTTTTGCTATTCCTTTCATGGCAAAACTGTACCTACAGGCATTGGAACTCATTCCACCAGGGCCACAGCCACCTCTACAGCCTTTCTCAGAGGAGTCCCTACCAAGGATATCTTGGAAGCAGCCACTTGGAGTTCTGTGCATACCTTCTCCAAGCACTACAACTTACCATTATACTCCAAATCTAGAGCAGGCTTTGCCACTGCAGTCTTGCAGGGCATTTTGGCTCCCCCTAAATACACCTAATGCCTATCACCCCTTTCTAAGCTTTGGGATTCTACCCATATGTAAGGACTGCAGCTGTATGCACGATGAACATAGTACAGTTTTGTACCTACCATAAATGTAGATGTTCGAGTGCCAATACAGCTGCAGTCCAGGTTTCTCTCCCTCCTTCCCCTCTAGGGGTATTCTTTTATGGTGTATTTGCTTGCAACTACTGTTTTTTGATTATATTGCATTGCACTATTACCTAATTTTATGTATTGCCTTCCTTCTGGGGGCACCTGACGTCTGGGGCAAGAAAAACTGAAGAAAATGGCGTCGGCTGGTGCTTTTATACCCCTGTTACACTGACGTCAGGGAAGAGGCGATGACAACCGACGCCGGACCTAGACTTTGGAATTCGGCCGACTGAGGACCTGTCTGACGGCAGGATAACCCCATATGTAAGGACTGCAGCTGTATTAGCACTCTAACATCTACATTTATGGTAGGGACAAAACTGTACTGTCTCCCTTCTTCCCCAACTCATCTGGAGTAGCACACTGTCTATCAGCTAACCAGATCATCATGTCTTCAGGCAAAGTACTAAGGGCTTGTTTCCTCACCAAAATGTGCCAGCCCTTCAAAAGTGGTGACCTGACATCCACTCATCCACCTATGAAAATAAGTGCTCCGTTCAGCAACATATTCACAAACACTTTAATCTGCCTTGCATCTATGCTCATAAAACTTTTTCCTGCAAGTGTCAGGTGTTGGCTTAAAAAATTCTCACAATTCTTTACAGCATTATAGTTAAAACAGTCAACATCAGGTAATTTGGAAAGTACATTTACAACTTTACTATGGAGTGAGGGGGTCAGGAAAGTACCCAGAGCCTCTGGTCAACATAATACTCTTTACATACTCTCTCAAAACATGTGAATGAAACATTCAAAATTATCCCACCCCCGTAAACTGTGGAAGAAATTTACTGACCTGTTGTGCTTCTGCGGTTCAGTTACTTTCTTTCCCATTACCTCCATGACTCTGGCGAAGAGTCAGCATCTTCTTTTCATGCTGCCCTGCCTCTCTCTCTCTCCACAGCTTCCATTTCCAAACGCCCCAACTCAAGTCTCTCTAGCTCCAGATGCATTTTTAAGTCTTCTGCCGAAAGGTTGAACTGTCCATTCTCTGAGTGTTATACTGTTGTACATCTCCATGGCCAGTGTGATCGTCCTTCTGATTGCTGTTTTCTGATGCAGCTGTGCCCAAAGCTGCAATCATGTCTGCCTTAGTCAGGTTTCCATGCATCAGTCCCTTAGCCTGGCACATCTCGCCCAACTGGCTCCTTGTCAGGTTGCCATACTCCTCTGTTGACATGATTTCCTGCTCTCCCTGACTGACTAAGCTAATAGAAGAAATAAAACAATTGTAGTATGAATTCTGAATATTCACTGTGTGGCTGATTTTAGAGTACCAAAAACACCTCTAGTGATCACTGTATACAAGCTACAGGAATTCGCTATCCACACCACTACAAGGCAATTAGTATGTGATTTGGCTAATGCACCACTGCCAAACAATTAATATGCGACGCCCATGCACTGACCCAGTAATCAAGGAGCCTCAATCCTCACCACTAGCACCAGTGAGGGGCATGCACATTGGGAAGTATAACAAGTATACACACAGTAAAGTAAAATTTCCCTTAAGAGCACACAGATCACAGTCAGTTTGGGGCTGGTTTCTCCCTTTCTTTCCAGATCCCCAGTAAGACTCCCCACTGGCACAGCTATAGGGTACAGATCTCAGCCTAGTGGTCAAGCCAGAACCTTCAGCACCCTCTCTGTCCAACCAGTGCTTCATGTCCTTGCCCAATTAGCTGACACACATACACGCTCTGATATGAGTTGTATACAAACACACAGACACTCCTGGGGAAGGCTGGCACAGGTTCTCCACCTATGCCCCTTTCTGCCCAGGCGATAAGGTAGTAATCCACTGCCACCACCACTCAGCTACTAATAAGGCCCTTACCAATGGGTGTCCAGTTTTACTGTGCAATATTGTCCAGTTTTACTGTGCAATATTGTCCAGTTAGTAAGTGTGATGAACAGCAAGACTATTGGAGTGGCTTTGTACAGTATCATCAAATATAGGTAAGTACTCTAGAGCAGACATGTCCAACCTGTGGCACAAGGGCCGCATGCGGCCCTCAGAGTTCTTCCATGTGGCCCTCTACCTCTAACTGCAACATCGATGTACGTATGCCCCAAAACACTTTTTTTTTGTTGTGTTTTTCGCTCCCGTGACCTGTAACTCTAACGTCGGTGTGCACATGCACCAAAGCACCCTTCTAGTTTTGTTTTTGCGCCAAAAAAGGGTCAGTGTGTTTACGTCATTATTTTGCACCAAAGAATCTGTGTGTGTTCTCGCTGAAGAGAGACTCGTGTATGGATTTGCCGCCGTTGCCTTTGAAAGGGACAGCACTTACCTGTGTTAATAGGCAAGTACGGAGTGAGTGAGTGCATGAAAGCAGAATGTTTGTGTGTGTGAAAGTGTGTGTGTGTGTGTGTGTGTGAGTGTGTGTGTGTGTGTGTGTGTGTGTGTGTGTGTGTGTGTGTGTGTGTGTGTGTGTGTGTGTGTGTGAGTGTGTGTGTATGACAGAGACACCTGCACAAAGAGGCTAATGACTATCAATCTACCTACTGAACAGAAACAAGTTAGCTGACAAATATATCTTACATTAAAAGTACACTTTCACTAAATTGTGGCTTTCCTGACAGGGAGAGTGTTGTATTGAATATGAAATCATACCTCAACTGTATGGATTTTCAAAGAATGTTTGGATTTTTGCCTCATCTTCCAAGTTGTGTCTTTTGCTTAGGAAATAATAGTCATCCAGGGTAATGCAGTTCCAGGGAGTAAGAATGAGACAGCGGCCTAGGGTCAGTAGTGGATTGACTATGTGGGACTGTAGCATATAAAGTATTGTTTTTTCTGACTAACAAAACAGCACCCAGTACTGTTTTGTCATTGGTGGGTTCTAAGCAGTGGCAGATTGGACAACAGTAGGCATAGCTTTGGTGGATCATCAGTAGTGGCAAATCAGGTGGGCACAATGTCATTTTAGTGTGTATGTGTGTGCTTATGTGTTGGGAGTGTTGCAACAGTAGATGATTATTAAAGACTGAGACTTACGGACTGTGGAGAATGTTTCTTTGTTTCAAAACCTGATACTTTGGTACTAGGTATGCCAAAAGTAGATTTTGTAAGACAAAACTGTACTATGTTCATCGTGTTACCCTGCTGCAGTCATCACACTTGGGTAGAATCCCAAAGCTAAGGATGGGTGGAGGAGTCAGAGGGTTAGAAGAGGCTAGAAGGCCCTGCAGAACTGCAGTGGCGAAGCCAGCCCTAGTCTTAGAGTAAAGTAGTAAGTGATGGTGTTTGGTAAAGGTGTGTATTGAACTCCAAGTTGCAGCTTCCAAAATCTCCTTGGTTGGAACCCCCCTGAGGAAGGCTGTAGATGTAGCTGTTGCCCTGGTAGAGTGGGGCCTAATGGTAGCGGGAACTGGTTTTCCATGATGGGTATAGCAAAAACGAATGCAATGTCCTATCCATTTGGAAATGGTTTGTTTTGATATAGCCTTCCCTTGTGAAGCTGTAGCATAGGATACAAAGAGCTGGTCATATTTTCTGAAAGCCTTAGTTTTATCCAAGTAGTAACGAAGTTGCCTGTGAATGTCCAAGGAATGCAGGAGTCTTTCTCCTTTGGTCTGTGCATTTGGGAAGAAGGTGGGTAAGTGGATGGTTTGATTTAAAGCCACACTGGAAACCTTATGCATGAAGGAGGAGTAAACATCATCCACAATGTCTAAAACTGGGGGGATGGCAAGTGGTCTGTGCTGGGGGAGTAAAAGAAACTCTGAGCCTTTTCTTTGAGTCAGAGTAGTCCTGACCTTCCCAGTGAAAATGTTCCCTCATAGTGTGTAAAGTTTCACCAAAGGAGTAATCTTCAGGAGGAGAAGCTGAGGGAATAGAATTCTACAGTGGATGGATATTTACATTTAATGGACAATGCTAGCAGTATGAGTGTGGTCCTGTAGGGATCTGAAGGATGCCAAGTCTACCACTGCCAATATCTTGTAAAGTGACCTGGAAATTGATATTGGGACGTTACTGAAAAAATACAGTAAGTGGGCTTAGAAATATAGTTTAATTAAACAAAGTGCACTTGCAATTTACAGGCCATAATTTAATTTATTTCAGGTAGTCCAGATCCTGGTAGATTATATATCATTAGACTTAATTGGGGATAGCTGTCATTCTGGGGAAATAAGCAGCCCTAGTTTCAGTGAAAGCTCTGTGGTTGTTTGCAGGTAGGAAGTTGCAGGATGTTGATGCAATGTGTTTTATTTATTATTTTTAATGCATTTGTCATTTCAAAGCATGGTTTTCTTTGTTGCAAAAGAAGGCAGGACTGAATGAGCCATATAATGCTTAACTGACAATGATGGGATAGAAAGATTATAAATGATGTATAATGTTTGCAGCTACAGTTGTTTCAATGGTGTCTGTGATGCATAACTATTTTTGGGCCTGTGTCCCACATTTATTTTTCGCTTTGCCCAGATTTCTTGCTCTAAGGTTGAGAGGTATACTAAATCAGAAGGTTGTATTTACCTTGGAAGACTTTTCACCATAATTATGAGAAACAGAGCCTTTTTAATATCTCTGCTTATTTCCAATATAAACTGCCGTGTAACCTTTGGAATTGACAGGTATGCTTCACTGGTTCAGACGCAAGCATAGAGTCCTAATGTGACTTTGATTTCTTGCAGCAGTCTGTGGTTTACTTATCACAATAACTTTTCTGTGTTTCTGGGTGTGTAATCAATTTAACAGTTTTAAAGATGTTTTCAAAAAATAAATACATAATAAATAAAAAAAATAATCCTGTCTGCACTTTGAGCCATTGACAAAGTCTGGGAATTTGTTTTTTTTCAAATGCGAAAGTTAGCATTACAGCTTAGTAAACTGTCAGTCTGTGAATAACTTTTGCACAAATTAAAATGTCTGAATGTCAAATGGCTTTAGATTGGAGGGAAGTTATATGTTTACTCCAGTATGTAGTATGATCTTGGAGAGTTTATGGTTTTCTTATTGATTTACTTTTTGCTGAGCAGTTGTTGATTTATTGATGGTGGGAAATTGCATGGATGAATCCATCTCTATTATGATTTTTTTTTTCAGATATTTTGACTTCCAGACAATTTCATTCAGTGAGTGTGTGTCATGTGATTACTGAGGTTGCCTATTTTACAAGTAGGGGCTTCTTGTGTGTGTGTAAGTAAGAGAGAGAGATTTAATATGTATACTGAATATATTTTTGCAAATGGAATTCTTAGTTAAATAGGCCCCTCTTCTTGGGCAAGTAGACTTGAGTAACCACTATTAGATCTTAGCCATCCAGCTAGGAAAGGTTAGTGTGTGGATTTTACATCTGGTTTGATGAAGGCGATGCTACTTAAGGAGTACATTCATGGCCGGCCATCCAGTTGTCGTGCCGCTGAACTACATTGTTTGATAATGAGAGGAGCTTTTTACAGAAGTTGAAGGTTTTTGTGTCAAGAACCTGTCCATACAAAGCGGCTTGTTTATGTTGCAGTGAAGGCTGTGGTCTTTGTAGTGAGCGTTTTAAATATAACCAGTATTTCTGAGGTAGAGAATGTATCTTAAGGCAGGATCTTTCTTAGCCTGGAAATTAGGCCAGTGATAAAATTTATAGGGGCCAGTGAGAGACAGAGGAAAGCAAGAAGTTTTTTTAGTCTGTTTGGATAACTAAGTGAACTTGATCCTTTGACCTTTTTTGTCAGAAATGGTTGTAGTATTTCTTTTGACAGGGTGTTTTGCTGAGGCAGATGCCAAAAGAGGCATTTCACTCAATAATGGCTCTTGTAAAGGAAGACTACAGGGATGTCATTACCTCCATGTCCCTGGATGTGATACCCTTACTAATGAAGAGGGCCATATAAAAAGTTTTCAGTACAACAGAGACAACGTGGTGGTCAAAAGTCTGGTTTCTATCATCCTGGGTGCCCAAGCACCTCAGAACTGATTGTGTGCTTACAACCGAACTAATCTGGCTATTTCTATCTATTTCTAAGAGAAATCACTGTTCTAAATAAATATCTTGCTTTATAGAGCAAGCAAGTGCTGGTGAGTGGATGTTCTTCAGACAAAATCCAAAAATGCTCTTTCTCTCTGGGAAAGTCTTAAATTGATAACACACTACTGCTGAGTCATTTCAGATTACATCATTAACAGTTCTGATAGAGTTTCCCAGGCTCAGAGAAACTCAAAATTTACATTTCTTAGTAAGCTGCACTTGGCTAGGAAGCCACAGCAGTAAAAGTCATTATACATGTAAAACCTTTGTAATTGTCTCAATTCAAGACAATAGAAAGAATTTCCTGGCCCGAGACATCCTGTCTCCGATCTTGAGATCAAACAGTCCTACAATGCTTGACTTATCGGCTTTCTTCCAGCAGAATGCACTGTGGTTACATTTTTGAAGCTCAGTACACCATACAGTTGAATCATAACATATGTTTTCTTTACATTTGTAAACCAAGCCTGTGGATTATATTAATATTTAGAAATGACATAGAATTATCTACAAAATCCTATATAGTGACGCTGGCAGCCTTCACACTCCTCTTTTCCTTTATCTGCATGTATATTAATTGCTAGAAGAGCTCCCGTAGTGATAGAACAGGTGAAAAAAAGATGGGAAATTTGAAGTATTAAGGGACTGTTGGCAAGGGATGAGGATTACACTGGCATGTGTTTCTTTTCTACCTAAAACTGTTATAGGGCTTAAAAATTAGGGGAAATAATCTGCTGTCAGCAGGGTAATATTAATTAAAGGTGTGGACTGGAATTTGATTTGGGTGGCCTGGAATTGAATATATAATAAGAGGGTAGATTTCTGAAGAAATGTATGAAAATATTTGGTATGAAAGACATGAATTCAGTAGTAGGAATTCTGAGAATTTACATATTCCCCAAGGTACAATAACTGGGATAGTTTAAACAGAAGTGATTTAGGAACATGTGCATTTGAGAACTTTTGTACACATCCAATAACTATTTCAGATCATGCACCAATAATTACTTAATTAACCTGCATTTTTATCTTAGTAAAGATGAGACACTGGTGTTTCCCCACTTAACTGTTAAGAAAAGAAGAATTTAATGACTGGGTAGTGAAAATTTTCTGGGAGTCCTTAGGGAAGATGGAAGTATTCCAGACATTATAACTCGTGTTTGGGATAGAATGAAAACAAAGTTTACAAACAGGATAGAAATAAGATATCTGGTTAAGAAGTAATAAGAATTATTTAGAGGGACTGTCAAAGGTTTAAGTATTGTAAAATAAGGATAATCTCGCAGAACAAGAAGATGCACAGTTGCAGAGTGCTGAAGAGAAAATAATGGAGTACCTTGTTTAGAAAAATTACTGTTAAACAGCTGTGTTTTGATAGTAACTCCAGAGCAGAAAAACTTTTGCCACAACGACTTAGGCAACAGAATGTAGAAAGTCTTGTTACCAAATTTAGGGAGCCTATAACAGGAAAAATTTGACCAGAGTTCCTGTAGAGGTATTAGAGATCATAAACATTTTTTAAAACAAAGAAGTGGCGAATTCAAGAAAAAGCACAAAATGAAAATATTTATGGAAGACTTAGAGATTCAACATCTTTCTTTTAAGATAGAACGAGATGAGATAAAAATGGTGATGTGTAACCAAGCTGCAGAAAAAGTCTCCATGAATAGAGCATATTCTGGTGGACATTTGGATGCTAGAAGGGAAGAAAATGATAATGATGTGGAAGATTTTGCTTAAGTGTTTTAAAAGGAAGGAAGACAGCAATATCCTGGAAAAAAAGCTGTGGTGGCTGTAATAAATAAAGATGGAAAAGACTCATTTGATCTAGCTTCATATAGGCCCATTTCAATTTTAAACCATGATGGTTTGTCTATGTAAAGAATGGCAAAGATGATACCAAAATTGATCGATATGGACTAATATGGTGGTGTGGAGGGGAGGCAAACATTTGATAGCATTAATAGAACAAGGATGATCAAGATGAAAGCAGAATGTAAGAGGACATGCCATGGCACGCACACAGTGCATCTTGGCTACATGTACAGTGGAACACATACCAATGAAGTGGTACACACTACAGAGGACAATACTGGATGCACACACCACACCTCATGTTTGCTAGTACTATCTGGTCGGACACAATGCTTGTTGATATCAGCAGGCCATGTTGTGGTCAGTCATTTGGGAGGCCACATCACCCACAACCAGTAAAAAAAAATGCAAAACCCTACCAATGTGTACATTACAAAGATTATCCTATGTATGCCCCACCCATTTACTGTGACACACTATAACTTGCAGTACTTATCACATGTGCCACTGAGTTTATCTGATCTTAGTCTGTCATCCAGCTCTCTTAAGGTGGATGACATCAGCAGGCCTTGTAGAGGAGGGCAATCTAGAGGCCAGCAGCTAGTTACAGGGCCAAAAAGTGCATAACCATTGCCCAGGGATAGCCCATCCAGGCATGTCCATAGTGCTACAAGGGGATATATTTACACACACAGAATTGGCTGTTGAGAGTAAAACTTCCACCTATGTACAGTTGCACTCTATAGCTCACTGTACTTATCACATGCCCCACAGGTTACATCTGTTGTACATTTGATTGCAGGCACTGTACTTGTGGAGTACGCAAAGTAGCCTTGTGTTGGACAGCATGCATGGCCTGAAGAGAGATATTGTTTGGTACTGTTATTGTATCTAGTGTCTTAGAGTGGGATACCCCTGCTATGTGACCACGTTTACCAGTATGGCCATATGTGGCTGGTTGCAGTTACATAGGCAAACATGTGGCCAGGTACAATTGGGTCTGTTTAAGGCATGTGCTCAAATAATTATACGTTACATCACTTGCTCACTTGTGTCTGCATGGTGACATTCCACAAGCACAGGGGTCTGTGGGTGAGTGGGTTATGTACTGTTGCAGCCTTGGTTTGGTTCCTTTTGGGCAACTGTTTTGATGTGCAAGTGTAGGTAATCTCTGCCTTCCGTGGGTATGTGGGGAAATTAATACATCGCTATATATATATATATATATATATATATAGTTATGCGTGTGTGTACATTTGTACAACGGGGATGTCTCTATAAATGTCGCTGTGTGTGTACATTATGTATATGTGCTATGTAGATATATGTGGAGCGTCCTATAGACTAATATATATATATATATATATATATATATATATATATATGTCTCCTCCTGTTTCTCGAAAATACACTTTGACAAACAGAAGGTCGAGCCCACTTCTGCGAAAGTGCACAGCACTGAAAGTGCACTTTTACGAAAGCCAATTCGCTGAATCACGTTACAGTGGGAATAAGGAAATTTATCCTTTTCCCCACTGTAGTGTGATCTCGGAGTTGGTATATTTAAGTAGGGGTGTGTGGAGGACGCAGGGAGGATTGCCCCCTGCATAAATGTGATTAGTGGGATTTTTTTTTGTTTTGTGTTTCACAAAAGTGCACTTTTGCGGAACTGAGTTTGACGGTTTACGTTTCACTGAAACAGTTTTGATGGATCAACATAGATCCATATATATATATATATATATATATATATATATATATATATAAGTATTATATGTATTTGGGGTACATACTGATAGATACGCTAATCTTGTGAGGTGGACAGGGACTGACACATGTATATGTAGCTATCTATATGTACAGACTTATTTCCACATAGCAGGTCTCTGTGATGAAGAGGGAACAGAATTGTGCTCAAGTTAACTTAAGTGTAGGAACATGCCCAGTGGGAGTGTCAGTACTTGCAAGGTGACTGCAGGCCAGAGCTTACCTGTACTCCAGTCCGGGATTTTGTGTGCTACAGACATTGGCAGCTACACCTCTTTCCACCGTTACAGCACTTCCCTGAAATTGCCCATGGCATTCACCGGCTATGTGCTGTACTTGAATATATGACTGGGGTACATAATGTAACACTACACACAGGGTGACAGTCTGCATACCTCTCACTGTATATGTTTTTGCAGAATGTCCGGCATTTCGCCCCATTTGTCTGGCCTGTTCCTTGTATATTTGTATATATTCCGGTAAAATATTGTGTGATGCAGTCACCGAGTAGTACTAACTACAGACACATTTAAGTGACTGACTTTACAGCCTGCAGATATCCTGTTCTGATTTGCTAGTCACCTTCTAAGTTAATCAGAGCATGTGTAATGTCTGTCTGTAGTTTTGGCTCCTTGTCTTCCCATTCTCTCTGACTTTGTCCAGCATTCTTGCAGTAACAGATCAAGGGGTATGACAGTCTGTGAGAATACCACCATACGACTACCTCGCATGCAAAAAATATGAATGCTGCCAGATTAAAACCATTAACTCCATCAGCCATGATAACATCCCTAGCCCACTGAGCCACATCACCCACCAGACAGATGTGTCCTTCATCACACAATCAACAGCATACACCTATACATTGTCATCCCTCCACTACATGAGACGTACGTGTGCTCAGGTTCTATGTCACAGCCCTGAGAGTGGCTGGTCTGCTGATGCATCATTGCTGACTTACTGGTAAAGCAGTTGTATGGGAACACTGATGTTTTGGGGGTGGGGGATCCACCAGCCCATGGTCTGCTGGCCTAGACAGTTGTGCAACTGTCCTGTGACCCCACTGTGTGCAATCTCCCTTGAATAATGTAGTGGATTTTCCACCCAGTGAATATTATGGAGCACATACTATTAGACTGGGTGCCTGTTGCCCCATGTGGCTGTTAGATCTCTCCAAGTAACCCACTATATTCCCTTGTATACATGCAGCAGTGCTGTACATATGCTACCATGTTCTCTGGGTCTATATTACAAGATCAAAAGATTAAAATGGCAAATGCTCTAATGAGTGGAAATGCAGGACCTCGGAGTGCTTTTTTTGAGATCGCACTACAGTGAACGGAATATTTGCCCTTTCCCCACTGTAGTGCGATCTCGGAGTTGGAATATATATTTAGCGGGGAGCTGTAGTTCTGGGTTCTGCATTTCCGCTCTTTAGAGCATTCACAATTTTAATGTTTTGATCTTCTAATACAGACCCTGTTCTCGTACTCCTTACAAGTGGTGTGTAGGTGAGTGATTTACCTTGCAAATGAAGCAGTTGATACACCTGTAGTTCTGGGCTGACTCTGTCTGATGTATGCAGTACACGGCCAATTCATGGTTAGGTACAGGTTGTGTGGGCTGTCTGGCATCATTTTTAGTGTATGTATGCGAGTCGAAGTAAGGTGTCCGTCCCTAGGGCCATAGGTTCAGTCCATGTGCTATGTATTCTCTTGGTCAAGGCCAGGGCATACTGGGCACCGCCCATGTCTACCTTGGCTTTTTCACTAATTGCTTTGTCTGTGCCACCTTTATACTTTTTGGTTTTCATTT
>NC_056728.1:349589038-349624038 GCF_019279795.1 Protopterus annectens | reverse complement strand
GTTTGGGCTTACTAAGCAACAAACACAGGCAGAAATACAATCATACACGGGGGCTTACTATATAAAATCAAATTAAGTGTGCTGTACAGAAATATGTAGAACTTGTTGAATTTACCTGCAAGTCCAACACGGAAGCAACTGGCTACATGGGAACCCAAAAGTCAAGTGTTGAGTTCTACACAGAATATATACAGGACTGAAATAGAAATATTTAAAGTTAATGCTGTGGGTGAGATTGCTGGTGACATCATGTGTGATGTCTCAAAGAGGGTGCTGATTAGCAAAGTGGGTGGCAACGTCTATGCCTCGGTCTGAGAAAAATAAATTATTTTAGAAAGGAGATAGTGCCCCTTTAACACACTACTTAGGAGCAGTTGCCCCTCAAAAACTGCTGCATCTACAGGCACTGCTTTACATAAAATTAAGGTTGCCCACGTTAAACCATATGTTGCAACCTGTGTTCTCATTTACACGGCTTGCTATTTGTTCTTTTGTTATTTCCGCTGTTCTCCCAGATGTGAAAAATGGTTTGCATGCTTTCAGTAAACATTAACTTTTAGCCTAAGAAAAAGTACACATGACTACCTTTAAGTAAGTAGAACTGCACACTGCTTTATTAAGTGCATTGTAATTTTAAGACTACTGGGAAGGCTAGTACTTCTAATTCACTTCCCACAGATTCAGACTTTATTTTTTCACTGAACTGCTTTCCATTGTATATCTTAAATGTGGCATTTCTCTCATCAGAGAGAGCTGAGAACTTTTGGGGTTAATTGCTTGCACTTGCCGGCAGTTGGTTTGCAGGTAAAAGCATTCAATAATGAGAAAATAACAGCTAACTACCTTGCAGATGCATGAAAGAATCTTTGCATATTTCACTAGGAACACAGTGTGCATATCCTGGCCAACTAAGTGCATTTACAGACTTCCTGTCTCACTAGGGCATTTGTTAATGTTGGGAAAACAAGCTCATTATGTTGCAGATTCAATAAACCTACCATTTTCTATGTCTTTAATCATTTTGTCTTATTTTTCAAGCTTGTTTGCTTAAAATAGTTTGTAGCTTTTAACCAAGGACATTAATGTAGATCTTCATCCTTGTGTTTTAAAAAAGGAAATTTACTGACTTAATTCCACCTGTATCAGTATATTTTTACATCCCTCTCTCCACCACCCGACAGCTGGAGATCACCACATTAAATTAACTTGCTTTTGACCATTCTTTTTCCTGTTAAAGTATAAAGCCTGTATGTCTTGTAGCTAAAACAAAAGTTGCTTACTTTTAACATGTACATTAGCTACTGATAAGACTCCCCTACCTGATATTTAAAATACCCATGACTGCACACTATACAAAGCTGCTTTAAAGTGTAGCATACAGTTTACGTTGTGAAAGTTTTATGCATATATTAAAAGAATAAAAACTGTTTTGCTTACAGATAGGTCTTTATTCTCTTCAGTGCCCTTCCATTCATTATAACAGTAACACTCATACATCTACCTTCTTAACTGAATAAATTATTTGAAAGTTTAACAAGGTATCCTTATTCCTCCCAGAGGAAGGGCACCACAGAGAGGACCTCAGCAGTAACGGGGATGTTCTCCAAGCAACTGCATCCGTTACCCCAAGGAAATCCCTGGGCTGCTCATTGAAACAAATATTTTCCAGAAATGTTTAGGGTTGCTCATGGAAACCATTATTTTTCAGAATTTTTTAGTTGCCTGGTGGAAGTCATTTGTGAATCTTTTCACTTCTACACACACACAATTTATGGGAAGACTGTGGAGATTTTCTTTAATGTATGACAAACAGGCATTCCCACTTGGCTCCCAAACTTTACAGAGTGTTTGATTCTCTGGAATGGACATTTCTTTGGAATGCATTGCAAGCCTTTAGAATTACTGGCATTACTGATTAGAGCACCTGTAAAAGCTTGATTGAGTACCATTCCTCGCCAGCACAGGTTGTCCAATAGGGGATTACCTCTGCCACTTTAATGGTACTTGCCAAGGTTGCTTATATTCCCTGTTAATTTGTATACTAGTGGTTGAAACCTTTTTCTTCTAGCTGAATTAAAACTGTACATTTGGGTATTCCCCTTACTAATTCATGCAGACAGTTTTCTGTGTGGTTCTCAGATGATTGATTTATGTGACTTGCCAATCCATCCTAGTCAGACCCTTACAGAAATTCCGGAGGTGTTTGAGTATTTTGGGACACCCGGGCTTGAAATAAATAAAAAGCAGGCAGTTGTCTTTCTTTTGAATAAGGAAAGCCGGCATTTAAAACCATTATGTATGCAGCCTGGTATAGGAAAAGTGTACTTCAGTGTTGCACTTTTCCCCACTTTTAACTGAATGGTTGAGTCCATTATCAAAGCATGTTTAGCATAATTAACGGATAAGATTAGGGATTTGAAATCAGTATGACTCCCCATCTTTTTACTTGTTCCCAAAATTCTTGAGTTTGTCTTGCCCTTTTCTGGTGGTGAGGAGGCATAAAGTTTCTGATGAAGTTCTGAAATGGACACTATGATCCATTTGGGGTGGGAAAGTGTCCATCATTGCAAGAAGGAAACTTATGGTCTGAGGACTAGTTGTGCTAGACTTCACTCATTATACCGATACCAGGATGTCTGTAGCTTTGCAGAATTTCCAGGTTAAACTCTCCACAGCCCATATGGACTTCTGAATTTATGTTAACTTTTAATAACCAGTGTACTGCAACCAGGCAGAATATTTGGGGGGGGGGGGGGGGTTGAAATACTGCTGAGCTTGAAAATGGTGTAGGGCCTGGTTAACGTAAACATCTGTTGTTTCTCCGAATGTGTGCATGAATGTATATAGGTTAAAATTCATGCAGCAGTCTGTTAGAGTTAGCACTGTCACACACATCTGGTGGAGTACTTTTCTATGTTGCTGAGATAAACATTTGTATCTGTGCGGTCTCTAACTATTTTCTAATTTTAAAGTAAAACCAAAGAAAGTTAGACTAACATGGCTTAAACAGAAAAGTTTAATTCCAAGAGGTAAGCACTTTCAGGGCTATATGCCGCATTTTCAGACCATGATACTGACATAAAACATTTAAATTAAATTGAGCAATAAAAATTTATATAACCAATGAAATAACTTCTAAAAACTAATGTCACTAAAGAAGGAAATATGTACCTCCTGTAAAAACAGTTACAAAATACACAGCACCTTTAATAAAATGAGCTTTAGTGTTGTTGGATTTAGAATTGAAGTGCTGTAGGTCCATGTCTTCAGTGCATTACCACCATTAAAATGCAGGTATTGCATATGCTGTCCAGTCAGAGCTCAAGCATTGTAGTGCATGTGTGGCATAAACTGTAGCAGCTGCTTCCGTTCAAAAAGAGAAGAGAGATGAGCTTTTTGCACTGGGTGCAAGAATAGCCGGGTACACCTCTGCATAAGTGTAACATGATGAGCTAGGATGCAGAAACAAGAATGGTTTGAATCTGGAGAACTGGTTAACATAATAGATTAGTATAAAAGGTTAAACCTAGTACTTGGCTATGAACCTGTGATTATCCAAAATATGTGGTCAGTCTGTGGCCACTTTGCACATCAGTATTCTCTGGGGCAGTACAGTGCTCATCATCCTTCAGACTTTTTCATGACACCATGCCTCAGGGTGGGGTAGCCATCCACACAAACAACATGGCAGTGGTTTGGTATACAGAAAAGAAAAGGCAACACATTCTTGCCCTCTCTCTTGAGAAGCATTGAGGTTATGAGAATAGGCTCTGTCAGTAGACTACTTTCTGGCCACCAATCACATTCCTAGATAAGACAGCTCTCAAGTGGTCAGACTGACATTGCTTACTGGTGCCTTGCAAATGGTGTGCCAGTCTGTCATTGGTGTAGAAGCTATTTCTTAACTGGGAGAAGCCTTGTTGTGCCATGTTTGTGTGGCTGACCAGCACCAAGCGCAGCAGCTTCTTTTCCATTATCCAAATGTCCCAGGGTTACTGTTGTCCAGAAGTGGCACCCCAGGACTCTTGTATGCTTCCCCAGTTCCATGTATTTTGATGTTCATTCAGAAAGCTCGACAGGCAAGCCCAAATTCATTATTTTAGCTACATTTTGACCTCTATTTCAGGTCTTCTCATCTTGCCCTTTCATATCCTGGCTGACCCATCCCATCAGCTAGTGTCCTCTGTCAAGCCTCAACCATATGTGCACTGGCTTTACTACCAACATAGTCTGTCCAATTCTGCTAATCACCAGATAGTTGTGATACCATTTTAAGGTAGTCCATATTTTTACTGTTGCCCAGAGGCCCAATATTAAAAAGGCATACAAGATGAAATGGGGCACATTTTCTGTACAGGCTGCTTGTAAATGTATTTTTATTTATGTATTGACATTTGGTTACAGGGAAAATCCGACTTGGCCAATGGTATTCCTTTTCCGTGGAGGGTTGAGGAGAAAAGCTCCAAAAATACCTTTCTCCTTCTTTTATGGAACCACATTGTTTACATGCCTCACATTTATAAGTCCCATTTCTTCTGTGACCCATCATAGCTTTTCCAATTCTTTCAGATATGTTTTTAAAACTAATATGTTTATGTAAACCACCAGTGGTCTCCCACCTCGTACCTGAAGATGTTCTTCACTCACTCTGAAAGGCTGTCAATTTCTTTGAATGATATCTCTAATCCCTTCTGCATCTACATTGTATATAAGCTCCATAGCTCTACCAAAATCTTTACCATTACCCTCCTTTCTCATTTTTATTGTTCTTAAATCATCACACATTGACCGTAACGGCAAGTAATACCCCTTCCCTTTTTTTTTTCTAATAAACTTTTTTATTTTTAAGAAAAGTTTATGGGTAGCCCTTCCTAAGAAACATTCCTCTCCTCTTAATTTGGTGCTTTCCACCATAAAAATGTCTCAAGTCTGATGTCATCCATGCTAACTTGACTAGTTACCCTTAACAAGTGTCATCTTATGAAATTTTGGATGGCAGCTGTTGAAATGTAAAAATGTATTTGAACATGTGGGCTTCCTGTATATGTTAGACCTAAACTTTTTTGTTCCCTTTGTTCTTCTTAAGTTCTTTGTCTAGGTAGTGTATGTTAATACTGGTGTATTCCATGGTTAATCTAAAGAATTCCATGGTTCTTTTGGTATATTGAAAAAAAATTCAATGTCCGTCTTTGGTATCAATCCAAAAAAAATGATAATGTCATCTAAAGAGAGGCCATACAGTGTCTAAGAATCATAAAATGTAGAATTAAAATGTACAGGTGTTCCTAATATGCCATTATAATATTTGTAAAAACTAGAGTACACACAGCTCCCATAGCCATCCCCTGTCCTTTGATGTAAAAGTCTTCTTTCAAAATAAATATAATTATTTACCAAAATGCATTCCATTCCACAGCTTAAATATTAATAACCAATGTTTGCTGAATTTCCTGTTTGCACTTAATTTTAAATCGTTTTTTTCTTAAAACTTGCATATTTTCTGTCCTTGACCTAGCACTCTTGTGTGGGGTCATTTACTGCACTGTTATAACTTGATATTACTTGTGAACCTCTGCTATCTCTGTAAAAACAAAAAAAAAAAATCTTGCTTTTTCCCACTTTTCTGAGAGTTAAAAGTTCAGTTACAGGCTTGCTGTTCCTGAACTGTTTGAAAGTTTCTGTGAGGCCATTTTGCTTGGGCTGAAGGAGGGCTCTGTGTTCATCAGTGGCAGTGACTAACATTGAGCAGCTTCCCTGCCCCCGTGGAGGTGGTTACTGAATTGAAACTGTAGTTTTATTGGCCACTAGGGTCATTTCCATAACTCCTTCATCTTCCTCTCTTAAAACCTAGTTGCCTCGTGGTTTGAGCGTCTTTTCAGGCTTGTTGGCTGTTGGTGAAGCACCTCCAAGAGGAAAACGCTGAGAGAAGAAGGAGCCACTTTGAGATTTTAAGTATTTTTCTCTGTTTATTTGCTAAGTTTTTCTGCATAGCTGCCTAGCTTGAGCATTTTCTGGCTTGTTAAACTTGATTTCTGTATTAGTAGCTGTATTTAGAGCACAACCAAAAGCTGTTTGCTGAATTTCCTGTTTGCACTTAATTTTAAATCGCTTTTTTCTTAAAACTTGCATATTTTCTGTCCTTGACCTAGCACTCTTGTGTGGGGTCATTTACTGCACTGTTATAACTTGATATTACTTGTGAACCTCTGCTATCTCTGTAAAAACAAAACAAAAAAATCTTGCTTTTTTCCCACTTTTCTGAGAGTTAAAAGTTCAGTTACAGGCTTGCTGTTCCTGAACTGTTTGAAAGTTTCTGTGAGGCCATTTTTGCTTGGGCTGAAGGAGGGGCTCTGTGTTCATCAGTGGCAGTGACTAACATTGAGCAGCTTCCCTGCCCCCCGTGGAGGTGGTTACTGACTTGAAACTGTAGTTTTATTGGCCACTAGGGGTCATTTCCATAACTCCTTCATTTGTCCTCAGAGGAGTGGTTTAAGGCAGTAACTTGTAGTTTATTGGTCATTTTGGGTCATTTCCGGTCTTTTCCAGCCCCCTGCTATAAAGCACGCTTTAGCGAGCATTAGCGCGATTTAGCGCGGAGTTGCCACTGTTGCACACTAGGGCAGCGCTGGTTAAGCAGGTTTAAACTATTCGGGCTACCTAAAGTCCACTCTTCAAATTTTCCCTTAAAACTACCTTCCTCGAACTATACTACTGATCTAATCAGCGTATCCTATAATTAAAAAGATCATCTCTACTTGACTCCAAGTAGACTATTCTCTATCTTTTAAACGTAGCACTTGCTCCTACAGTACTTATTACCTTGATACGGCACTCTTGTCATAGATAGTACCCCAAAAAGGCAACCCCCCATTTCTTGGTCACCCACGTCCCCCGGAATCTTTTTTAAAGTTTTTTTTGTCTATTCCTTCTAGCATGTCGAGGGATCAGTTGCTAGTGTCCTCTCCTGCTCAGCTGGTGAACCTGGGAATATTGAGGCAATGTTACAATTGCCTCATGTACACAGACAACCCTCTCCTCCTCCCACAAAACACAAATACATGCGAGAGATGCAACTATACGGCCAAACTGGAGGCTGAGCTCTCTCAACATAGGACTGGCATGACCAGTCAGGAGGAGAAGGTTACCACACACACTATAGACCCAGTCTCACATAGTACCATTACAACCTCAAATCATACACATAAACACACAAAGACATACTCGGAGGCTCTGATCAAAATCTACCAAAACAGCAGAGGCCACCAAAGCAGACACCCAAACAACCACCACCTCAGAACACAACACCTGCAACACATAGACCTCACAGTCAGAGTGTCAAACAGTCACAGCCCTTAAGGCCAAACACAATGCCAGACACACTAGTCATTGGTGACTCCATAGTCAGACACACTGACGTCCCGCTCACCAGACTGAGTAAGGAGAAGGTCACAGTAAGCTGCCTGTCGGGCGCTAGAATCCGCCACATAACGCAAGCACTCAGGTCTCTCAACAGCAGGTACAAATATGACTCAGTCATTGTCCACGCTGGTGTAAACGACCTGAGACGCACCTCCTTGGACTACATGAAAAGAGACATTGAGGAGCTCTCTGATTATGTAGCCCAGGCAGGTATGACCCTGACCTTGAGCAGTATCCTACCTTCACCAAGAATGATGCCACAATACAGAGATAAGATGATCAGCTTTAACAATTGGCTTAAACACTGGTGTCATTCAAAGGGGATCCAGTGTCTGTCTGCCTGGGATGACATGCTGGACAAGCCACGCTGCCAAGGGACGGCTTGCACCTGTCACCCTGGGATTCGGATATTGGCAAAGGCTCTTGCCACCCCATAGTGCCTTTTTAGGCAAGGCTCAAATTCTAAACCTACCACCCTAGAACACAAAAAGGAAAAAACTAAGGGTAATGCTGCTCAATGCCAGAAGTCTAAATCTCAAAATGCACGACTCGAGGCCCTTCTCAGTATGGAGAACATCGATGTCTGTGCTGTGACAGAAACCTGGTTCAAGGCTCCTGAGAGCACCCCAGCTATCAGGTTTTACCTCATATCATGCGTTCCGCCCCAAAATCCGGACAATACCAAGAAAGGAGGGGGTATCCATATTCATCAAGGACACCCACACCTCAAGACTGGTGGCAACTCACGATGCATCGGAGACCATCCAGGTGCAATTAACCATAGGCAAGACTGCTCTGCAAATTGTAGCATGTTACAGGCCACCCTCACAAACTCAGGAACCTCACATGGCTTTCCTGAAAACACTAGAGGGATAAATGTATCACCAAACACCATCATACTAGGTGACTTCAATTACCCTAATATAGACTGGGAACACTACTCAAGCCCAAACACCCTAGCCCAAAAGTTCCTGGAATTCATAAACTCAAATGCCATGGAACAACTAGTCACCATCCCCACAAGAGGAGATAACATACTTGATCTCATCATCACGAACATGGGAGCACAATGTTCAACACCGGAGGTGTACCCCTCACTGGTGAGATCAGACCACAAACTAATCTCGCTGGAGGTCCTCATCCCACCCCCACCTGAAATAAAAAGACCACAGTAAAGAACTTCTCAAAAGCCGACTTCACACTTCTAAAGACTAGTGTGGTCTCCTTTAAGGCCCCGAGCCAGCGGAAAACAGTACTCAAGCCGCTGAATCACTTACAAATGCCTTCTACCAGCACCTGCAGGACTGCATGGATAAGGCAATCCCAAGCAAAACAAAGACTTTTGTACCAAAGGCAAGCGTCCAGTCTGGTGGACCCCAGCCATAAACAAACTCTACAACAAAAGGAGGAAGCTACTACAAGATAGAGCAAAATCCTTAAAAGGTAAGACACCCTTGATCACTATAAGTAAAAACTAAGAGCTCTCATAAAATCATCCAAAGCAAATTTGAGAGAAAAATAGCTAAAGACTCAAAAGACAATCATAAGGCCTTCTTTAGCTATGTTAGAAACCTGGGAGGAAACTCCCAGATATGCTCAGAGCTAGTTCAAAATGATGTGAAGATTACTGATCCTACAGACATTGCCAACGTACTGGCTGACAGGTTCAGTGCAAACTTGTCCCCTCCCCAAAAGGAGAGAGATCTATAGCAAAGGATTGCAGCGGCCCAAACAGCTGCAGCCCCGAAGTGAGAACTGCTCTCTCCAAAGCAAAAACACAGCATCCATGGGACCTGATGGTGTCCCCGGCTGTGTGCTCCATGAACTCAATGAGGAATTAAACCCACAGCTAGGACAGCTGTTTAATCAAAGTCTTACCTCTGGATACGCACTCCAGGAGTGGCGCACTGCAACTGTGGTACCACTTCACAAAGGCGGTGCCTCCACCGACCCTGGAAATTACCGGCCCATTAGCTTGACAAGCCTTATCTGCAAAGCCATGGAGAGGATCATAATGGACCTCATAAATAAAGACATAGGGAATTTGCAGACTTTGGATCCAACCCAGTTTGGCTTTGTCAAAGGCAGATCATGCCTTTTAAACTTGGTTGACTTTTTGAAACAGTCACCAAAGCCATTGATGAGGAAAGGCAGTCCATACAGCCTACCTCGATCTGGCTAAGGCCTTGATACAATACCCCACTCGGGTATCATTGAAAAACTCATCAGCTTAAATGTCAACCCATACATCACAAGATGGGTTGCAAACTGGCTGAGTGACAGAACCCACAGGGTCAGAGTTGCTGGCGCCATGTCAGACTCAAAGCCTGTCACAAGTGGTGTCCCACAGGGCTCAGTCCTGGGCCCACTCTTGTTTGGCATCTACTTTTCCAAGTACAAGCAAACACAGGAGGGTTATGGCTGACAAAGTTTGCAGATGACTGCAAACTGAAGCCATAGTAGAAAACACATCTGACACAGATATCCTTCAGAAGGGTCTCACAGAAGCGGATAACTGGTGCCAGAGCCACGGCCTAAAGTTAAATGCCAAAAATGCATAGTCATACCCTTGGAAAAACAAGGTTACCCTAGCTACCAAATAGGTGGCAATCCACTGAGCACAGAAGAAGTTATCAGGGACCTGGGGACCCAGGTTGATAGTAGTCTGTCATTCGACACCCATGTAGCTAAAGTAGTTAGGAAGACCTTCTACATTGCCCACCTTATCATGAAGGGATTCTCATCTAGATCAAGGGAGGTCATAGTCTCCCTTTACTCATCACTCATCAGACCAATGATTGAGTACAATGCCCCATTCGGAATGTATCTGACCCGACACTTGCAGCAGCTGGAGAGGCCACAAAAGTTCCTCACCAAAAGGATAAAGGGTCTCAAAAATCTGTCCTATGCTGCCCGACTGAAAGAACTCCAGCTCTATTCAGTCGCCACCGCTTGCTCAGAGGTGACCTTTGCCTAACATACAAGGCCATGTCAAACCCAGATTTGATGAATATGCTTCACCTCAAAAATCTAGATCCATCAGAGCCACAAGCGGAGACTTAAACCTTGACACGGCTATTAATAGGACGTGCTGGAGGGATAGATTCATCACCCAAAGACTCCCTATGCTGTGGAACAAAATCCCGGTACATGTGAGGCAGAGCACCTCGCTGGCCTTGTTCAAGAGAAATCTTGACCAATGGATGGGAGATCGCAGATATACCCCAGGGATTACCTCAGTGTCACTGCTCGACAGAGGCACAGCAAAATAATGGGTATAGTTCCCCATACTAAAGGGGTGGCATAAGCCACAAAACGATGGACTAGGCTTGTAAATGCCCTCGGGCAGATAGCCTAGTATGAACCTATACTTACAGTTGGTTCTAAAACCATTCTGTCCCTGTCTTGTGTTGGATAACTGAAAAGAGGTCTTTAAAATCTGTTATAACAAAGATTATCTTGCCATCATATGTATTTTGTTTTGCTTTCTTAAGGAAATCGCAAGAATACATAGGTTCATAGGTTCATAGGTTCATACTAGGCTATCTGCCCAAGGGCATTTATAAGCCTAGCCCATAGTTATGTGGCTTTCGCCACCCCTTTAGTTTGAATAAAAACTATGCCTATCATTTTGCTGTGCCTCTGTCAAGCAGTGACGCTGAAGTAATCCCTGGGGTATATCTGCAATCTCCCATCCATTGGTCAAGATTCCTCTTGAACAAGACCAGAGAGGTGCTCTGCCTCACATGTACCGGGATTTTGTTCCACAGCATAGGGAGTCTCTGGGTGATGAATTAAAAATGTTTCTTGTTTTCTACCACCCTTCTTAATTTCGAATCTACAAATCTTGCCTTAGCTGATGTCTTTGAATTTTTGGCATCCACAATTGGACCTTCGACTGTTTGTGTGTATTTAGAGATCCCAGAAATGAAGGGGATTCAAGGATTTTCTATTTTCGAATAATAAAAGTGGTTTGGTGTAATTTGTTCCTGCATTAATAAGTTGTAAGTAAGCCTTTTGCTAAGCTATATTAAACTTCTTTCTAGAAATGTCTTTATATGCTGCAATACAATCCATTTTGTTAATGTAATCACAAGGGTTCATAACCACTAGTCCACAGCCTTTGAAAGGCTTCAGGAGTCTTATTTCCTTGTTGCTACATATATTATTTACAATTTGCCTCACCTTATTTATGGGGTAATGTATTTCTTTCACCTCTCAAAAGTTGTCTAATATATTCACATATCTGTTTAAATAATCAGCAGGTGAAGGAGTGGGGTCAAATATGTTTTCTTCATAATTCCCCCAATTCCTCACCTTTGTGAAATACTTTACTGGCAAAGTAAATCTGAAATTGTTTCTTAATGTACAGATGTTCTTCGTCTCACATTGCTGCAGTCATAACCTGTGGGTAGTCCGCTGTCCTCGATCGGCCCGAATACCAAAGAGTTGGGCTGGCGTCGGTCATTGTCGCCTAGAGCTGACGTCAGTACGTCGTAGTACATAAGCGCATGACCGACGCCATATCCTCAGTCTTTCTTGCCGCATGGTCCGAAGCAGAAGCAGCGTTTGCAAGTGCCGTTCGGCGTTCTGAAATTTTCATTTCTCGAGTTTCAGACTGAAGACCAAGTTGGGCTAAGTACCCCGTTGGGGAAATCTTTGTCTTTTCTTGCCTCAGTTATCCGGATGTCAGAAAAAGTTAATAATTGCATTTCTTGTGGGAAACAGATACCTCATAAAGATTTTCATTCTTTCTGTATTCCTTGCTTAGGGCCTGAGCACGACGTGGTCGGGTGTCGCTTTTGTGCTAGATTTAACAAGCGCACCATTAAGCGGAGATTAGACTGTGCCAGGCTTGTTTTCAGTAAAGGTGTAACTATAACATGCCGTCGGATCCTCCGACTCCGCTACCGCTAAAAGCGTAAAGATAGATCTTTGAAGTCTAAACGGATGAGTCGTCCGTTGCGGACGCCGGTTCTCTGAGCCTCGGTTGAATCTGTGGATCCTGCCGAGGGTTCGGCTGAATCCCATGGGAACCTTTACTTTTACAGGAGTTGGCTTCTCAGGAGTTAGGCCCGGCTGAAGGTGCTTCTCAGGTGTCTGTAGTTCCATCTTTACAGAAGGTTTTTAGGCCTTCTACTTCAGTGGCTAAAGCCCATGCTAAGACCAAACCTTGTCATGTTGGCCCTGGTCATGGTTCTAGCTCTCCAGCCCTGTTCCTAAAAGCATATGTTAAAATGGCTGAGGACTTGATTACTTTGATCAGGGTTCTATGCCCCAGAGAAGAGGCCTAGGGTGGAGGCAGATTTAGAGGATGGATCATTCCTCAGACTACTCTGATTCCTCAGCTGAAGAAATTCAGGAATTCCTTCTTATTTAGATTCGGATGCAGAGGACTCCTGTCCTTCTGCTTCTCCTCAGAGGATTTTTCTTTTCTGAGACTTTACATTCCATGAGGGAGCATTTCAAGTGGGAAGGTCAGGATTTTTCGGATTCTCGAAACGGCTCAGGAATTTTTGTTTCTGCCACAGCATAGGCCCTTGGCTATTCCTCCTGTCTTAGAAGTTGTTCAGGATGTTTTCTGAATCTTCCCTTAATCCTGATTCTTTACCTCCTGCCCCTGTTAAGCCAGACAGATATTATAGAGTTCCAGAAGCACATAAGTATTTGTACAAGAGTCCTAGAGCTGATCCGAAACTATTACTCAAGGTCCGAAGGGTATTAGGGCTTCTGTGGCTAAGAATCCAGTTCCTTTGGATAAAGATTCTAGAGCTTTAGATAGATTGGGGAAAAAAGTGTACAGCCGCTCTACCTTAGCTATGAGGGCTTTGAATTAACAATTTCATATGCTGAAGTATCAGAATTTTTTGTTAGGTCAATTGAAATCTAAGGTGGATGCTTTATCTGAGGGTATAGAGTGTAAGGAGCTCCAGGAGTTGGTTCATGCATCAGATCAAGTTGGCAAGCATTCTTTGCAGTGTGGTTTCGATGCTCTTCAGGCTGCATCCAGGGTGGCTGCTACAGGTTCAGTTATTCGTAGACATGCCTGGCTTAAGGATCAAAATTTGTCAGAGCATGTTAAGGCTCTGATTTTGGATGCCCCTCTTCAATCTGAAGTAGTTTTTGGTCCTTCTGTGGAATCGGTTTTGAAAAAGATGGAAGATAAGGCTAAGTCTATGCAGACGGTCAAAGATTTTATGCAGGTGCAGCCCCCTAAGTTTAGTAGGAATTGGCCTGCTAGAGGATGGTCTTTTCCTTCTTCGGATTATCAGTCTAAGGGCAGGTCTAGGCGTGGTAGATGCAGAGCTCACGCTCAGGGTTCTTTCAGACCTAGGACTTGGAGTTCTCCTGCACAGTCTTCTGGTGAGGGCAGGGGTCAGCCTTTTCGTAAACAGACCCAATGACCTGTATCTTCCGCTGCCAGACCCTTCTCTACTGGCAGCTCCTCTAGGAGGAAAGTTGGGACTTTTCAAACAAAACTGGCATTTGGTCACCCAGGACAAATGGGTGTTGGATATAATAAATCACGGGTACAAGTTTTATTTTCACACTTTTCCTCCTTTCAAAGGCATGCCGGATGTGCCTCCTCAGCAAAGGATGGAGGCTCAGGAGCAAATTTCTTTACTTTTACAGATGGGGGCAATTCAGGTGGTCCCTCCGTCAGAAGTAGGCCTAGGTTTTTATTCCCGTCTATTCCTAGTGCCAAAGAAAGGAAACACTTGGAGGCCAATTCTGGATTTGTCCATTCTCAATACCTACCTAGTAGACATTCCAAAGTTCAAGATGTTAACATTACAACAACTTCTGCCTATGCTGGGCGAAGATCACTGGATGGTAACCCTGGATCTCAGAGGCCTATCTTCACATCCCTATCGGGCCCAGCTGCAGGAGATTCCTGAGATTTCGGGCTGGTACTTCTCATTATCAGTTCTCTGCATTGCCCTTTGGTTTATCTACTGCGCCCAGAGTATTCACAAAAGTTCTGGCTCCTGTAATTGCTTTTTTCAGACAGAGAGGAATACAAATTTATCCTTATCTGGACGATTGCCTGATTCTTGCTCAAAACAAAGACAAGTTACTACAACATCTCCAGTATGTAATGGCAGTTTTAAGGTGCCTAGGGTATTCTGTGAACGAAATAAAGTCTAGTCTAGTGCCCTCTCAGGACATGTGCTTTCTGGGTGTGAGACTGAATACAGCTTCTCGGATGGCATTTCTGACCCCAGACAAACAAAGAACTCTTCATCTATACTTCCAGCAGTTATCAGTAATGTCCAGGCTGACTGCAAGGACAGTCCTTCAAGCCTTGGGGTTCATGGCATCTTGCGTTCTAGTACTTCCCAATGCCAAACTGCATATGAGGAAGCTACAATGGTATCTCAAAAGTGTGTGGACTCAACACTGCCACGGTTTGGACACTGTCATTCGGATTATACCTTGCATCCAGAAGGAATTCTTGTGGTGGGCTCAGGAATGTCACCTAAACAAGGGACTTTCTGTGACCCGACCAGAGGCGAGTCGGATCCTAACAACGGATGCCTCGGACTTGGCTTGGGGAGCACACTTCAGTGGGAAATGGATACAAGACATGTGGCCTCCCAAACTACTACATTTGCATATCAACATGAAGGAGATGTTAGCAGTCCAATTTGCTTTGATGGCCTTCAAGGACCTACTTCAGCCGGGACAGGTGTTGATTCAAACAGACAACACAACAGTCATGTGGTACATCAACAACCAGGGGGGAACCCATTCCTACCCTCTTTGCAGACAAGCAATGATTTTGTGGGAGACTGCTCTGAGTTTGCAAATCAATCTTCAAGCACGGTTTCTGCCAGGAGCACAGAACTCCCTAGCAGATGTATTGAGCAGGCAAATTGTGGATCCCCACGAGTGGAAACTGGATCCTCGGGTATTCAAACAATTGACCGTGGCTTGGGGAACTCCAGACATAGATCTGTTCGCTTCTCCACTGAATTTTCAACTGCCAAAATTTTGCACAAAGATGTTCCACCCAAATGCTTGGAAAGTGGATGCTCTATCTTTCAGTTGGAACAACCTTCACGTTTATGCTTTTCCTCCTCTGCCTCTTCTTCCCAAGGTACTCTTGAAAGTCAGGCAGGACAATCCTTGCATGATTCTAATAGCACCAGATTGGCCACGTCAGCATTGGTATCCTCTGCTGAGGAGTTTAATTCAGGAGCCTCCTTGGCTTCTGCCACAGGTTCCTCATTTGTTATCCCAGTTAAACAATCATTTTCTCAATGTTCGGGTGCAGTCCCTGCATCTGACAGCCTGGCGTATTCTGTGATGGAGCCGGTGGGGTCTCAGCTTCCTCAACAGGTTTTAGATGTCATTTTGGAAGCCAGGCGGCCTAGTACTAGAAAAGTTTATGCTGATAAATGGAAGAGATTTTTTCTTTGGAGCACAGCAAAGGACTTTGATATTTCAGTGCCTAATTTGGGTTTTGCACTACAGTATCTTACTGAATTACTGGACAAGGGTTTGTCATTCTCTTCTGTGAAGGTTCATGCTGCAGCCATTTCTGCTCACTATGATTGTGACCCTCCTTTATTTTCTCACCCTTTGTTCAAACAATTTCTTAGAGGGGCAAAGAATATAAGACCCCCACGTAGAGCTCCTACTCCTTCCTGGGATCTCAATTTTGTGTTGGAGAAGCTTACTTTACCTCCTTTTGAACCTGCAGCTACGTCTGAATTGAAGTTTTTGTCTTGGAAGACTGCTTTTTTGTTGGCCATTACTTCTGCTAGGAGGGTATCTGAATTGCAGGCACTCGTGGCAGTTGAACCCTTTCTGATATTTCATAAGGATAGAGTTTCTTTGCGAACTAACCCTACTTTTATGCCTAAAGTGATTTCTAATGTGGCCTTGAACCAGTCTATTCATTTGCCTACTTTTTATGCTGATCCCCAAAATAAGGGGGAAAAAGTCTTGCATTCTTTGGATATCCACAGGCAGTTACGTTACTGTTTGAGCAGAACTAAGGAGTTCAGACAGACTCAACAGTTATTTGTTTCTTTTGCTTTGGGTTCACAAGGGAAAGCTGTTTCAAAGCAGACTATTTCAAAGTGGATTGGTCAATGTATTGCTTTTTGTTGTTCTCATCATGGGAAGAATGTTCCTGCTGGGATCAGACCTCATTCTACTAGGGCTACTGCCACATCTACTGCTTTTTTGAGGGGTGTAGCTACTAAGGATATTTTGGAGGCAGCTACTTGGAGTTCAGTACACACTTTTACTAAGCATTACCATCTCCCTCTTTATTCCAAGTCCAGGGCTAGGTTTGCCACTGCAGTTTTACAGGGCATGTTAGCAGCTCCTAATGCTATTTAGTTTGCCAGCCTCCCTTTTCCTTTGCTTTGGGATTCTACCCACAGGTTATGACTGCAGCAATGTGAGACGAAGAACATAGTACAGTTTTGTACCTACCATAAATGTAGATGTTCGAGGATCTACATTGCTGCAGTCCAATTATCCCTCCCTCCTTCCCCTCTATAGTTTGTGGTTGCTGTTTTTTTTTTTTTTAGGATTATCTTTATTTCCACGCTGGTAGTTGTTGGGCGTTTACTATTTTGGCTCTGGCCTTCTTTCATTCTTAGGCCTTCTGACATCTGGGGCAAGAAAGACTGAGGATATGGCATCGGTCATGCGCTTATGTACTACGACGTACTGACATCAGCTCTAGGCGACAATGACCGACGCCAGCCCAGCTCTTTGGTATTCGGGCCGATCGAGGACAGCGGACTACCCACAGGTTATGACTGCAGCAATGTAGATCCTCGAACATCTACATTTATGGTAGGTACAAAACTGTACTTTTCAAATCCATCACTGTGTTCACCAAATCAGCCTTCCAAGCAGGTAAAAATGTTAAACCTTTCTCAAATAAATTAGTGTTTGTGTTAATAATCCATATTCCTGCGATTATACATCTTGAAGTCTCCTCTTGAGTTTGCCTCAGTTTGGTCGATTAATAGTGTTGTGTTGTGGTGTGCTGTGTATCCAGGTTGTCACTTGAGTAGATTTACCTCCTTTATGAAAGAGAATTATGAATTACTTTTGCATAAGGAGGGGCCATAGCATTCAGTGATGGATATATTAATAAGAATACTAATAGGATGAGCAATGGCATGTGCAGCTATATATTTAGTTGGAAGTTTGTCTGCAGATGCAGAGCAGAGTTTGATTTTTAATTAGTTTTCTTATGAGGTCAGTGGGAATAGAATGTAGTTTTGAAATTGGGAGGCAATGTGGAGAAAGTGTGCATGTGGATTCAGATGAGTGAGATTTAAGTGGAGAATTAATCTTGGTGTTCAGTGAAGGGGATGTATTGATAATAGGGTTAGGAATGTGTAATGAGCAAGGGGTGGTGGGGTTGGTTGGGTTAGAGGTAAGGCTTGATATGCTTTCAGTAAAATAGATATTGTATATTTCTGCAGTTTGAGGAAGAGGTCCATCAGCAGATGAACTGGGATTATGCTTGGATCCAGGATCAAGTCGTGAAGAAATGGATGATCAGAATTTTTGGTGGTTGTGTTTGTGGCTGGTTTGTACATTAATTTAAAAAAAAGTTCTTAATTACTTGTTTTTTTAACCTGATTACACAGTTGTCTGAAGTCTTGTAAATACGCATAATTTTTATTCTTTTGCCCTCCCGTCATTTTTTTGGACAGCCAAGGAGCATGGTTGGCCTTGGTCCTTTTTATTTGAAGTGGAGTTGTGCTATTAAGGGTATCTAGAACTGTTGTACTGAAGCGGATTATTGCATCTTCTAGAGGTAGAGTTTTTAACATGGACTAGTTTGGGGATTTTTAGTAAGTTAACGAACATCTATGGGTTAAAGATCAATAGGTTACAGGATATTTTATAGTGATGCTCTTTATCCAGATGGGATGTAGTCCTATGGGTATATGCTAGCAGATGGTCACTTAGAGTATCAGGGAGAGTAACTACTTAAGTGTGTTTATTTGCATCTGTGACCAAAATCCAATCAAGGCTAGATCTTTGTCATTTTTACAAAAACTAGTAGGTTATGTGATGAGGTGTTTGAATCCAAATAGTCATACTGGAAGTTGGGAAATCAGGTGTTAACTTTTTCCAATTAATATGCCAGTTAATATTAATGTCATTCATGATAGTTTCATTTGTGACTTTCTATGACTGGAATATTAGGAGCAGGGAAATGCACAGAATTATGATGCATATTTTTGGTCTTGTTTAATTTTAAGAAGCCATAAGAATTTCTGCATTGTTAAATTTTGGAAGAGGATTTAGAGCAGGTTGTCTGTGTATAGGAATTAGGATAAAGTAATGTTGTTCCACCAGCGCTTTTATGTGCTGTATCTACTGTTATGTTGTAGCCAGGGGGAAGTAGTTCAGAGTCCTGTATGTTTAGTTTAAGCTAGGTTTCTGTGATTGCCAAGACATATGGGATGTAGTGTGATATCCAGTCATGAAGGTCTGTTTTTATATACCGTAAAGGTTTAATGTAACTAGATTTAGTGTTTTAGAGGGGGTAAGGGGTTTGCAGGAGGAGCTGAGCTTGGATTGGAGTACATGTCTCCACATTGGGATATGCTTGCGAAATAGAATGTGCCAACAAAAGCATTTTTTATTTCTATAGCTTAGAGAAAATTTGGATTTGATTTAGGGTAGGAGTGTAACATTTGTACGCATTGCTTCCAAAGCTTCAGGGCACCTGCCACATACCCAAATTGTGAAGCGGCTTAAGCGAAGTTGACTAAAAGACAAGTTTGGGAGTGAAGCTCTAGAGCTTTACTGATGCTGAAGAGAGTGCTCATCTGTGACTTTTGAGGATCGATGGCCTGTGCTTCTCTTTGCAGGGCAGATAAGTTCCCTTTGGGGGGAAAAGCTTCCATTTTCTTAAATTTTGTTAATGTTTTATTGCTTTCCTCTTCAGAAAAGTTATTTAAAAGCTAGGTGTGTTATTTGAGTTTCTCAAGACTTTAATGTTTTAGCAGATCACTCATTTCTTTCCATCAGTTTAAAGTAGTGTAAACTTGTATTTTCTGTGGAGAAAATGTTTATTTTTCTGTTGTGGGGCTGCCGTAGTGTTTTTAAAGTGCTTTTTTACTGAGTTTTTCAGCCAGAGTAATTTTGTGGACTGGTAGTTTTACCAGCAGTTGCTGCTTGTCTTCTCTGGGAAAGTGACATCATTATTGGCTTGACCGTGGAACAGACTACTAGACTGACAGTCGGACCTTCTTCCAGCCACAGAAAGGAAGAGTTCAGCAAACTGGCTTTGCTACCACAGCAGGCTAGCAGTTGGCCTCAGCCACTGGTGGGTGACTCTGCTGTGGCTATTTATTGTACCTCAGGCTACTCATTTTTTACTCTTGATCCCTCTTGTGTAGCACCTACAGCCACTTTAGACCAAGGGTTAACCACATCCTCTGCAACTGTTGGCCTCCCCTCAGTGAGCAGGGGATAGCCACTCATGTCAGTCCAGGGAATGTTTCCCTTTTATGTCAGAATGCTGTGCCCATCCCTCAGGAAGCAGCTGCTTCCATTAGTAACATGGTTGGCCCTGTTTTTTCTGGCCAAAAAGAAACTCAAAAGCATAAATACTTTCCATTTTTCTTGCTAGTTTTTCTTCATTTTTTTCTTCTCTTCTAGTGCATCAGATTTTTCCTTTTTTTTTTTTTTTTTTTGCTCATTTCTTGCTTTACTTGCATTGTTGCCCTTTTGGATAATGTACACATTAACTACCTAATTTTATATTTGTTCTTAATTTAATTTTTACGTATATGTATAAGCTAGTTATTCCTCCTACTATTTCTGTGATTATGTAACATATTTTCTAATGTACTTTTTGATATTTGGTGTAACTGTTTACCTATACTTTAACTAAGTTTTGTAATGTTCCAGAGTTTTTCTCCCTGGGTCTATGCTGAAAACCAGTTTCTGACCCAATCGGACACTACCTGTTTAACAAGTGTAAATAAATGCATCTACCTCTCTTCAAAATTCTTTGGATTGGAATAATTTACTGAGATGTGCTCAGTGTTTAATTCAGGCTATTGATCCTTCTTGTAAAGTAATTTCTGGTAAAAGAAAGAGGGATTCCTCTTTTTCTGAAGATATTCACAATTCTGAATCTTCACAAGAATATGCAGGCATGACTTCAGGGTTTTGTCCTCAGATTTCTCATTCAGGAAAGCTCAGTTTCTGATTATCCCTGTGGGGGGTTTCTCTTTCTCTAAGACTATTTCCAGAATCTCGCAGTGTTTTCAGTGAGAGAACACTGAGGTTTCTTCATCCCTCAGAAAACGTAGTTCCTTTGCAAATGTTGTTGTACATAATTCGTGTTAATTGTTTTGTTAAGAATTTACTATAATACTTGTAATTTAAGTTTATTGAATTTGAATATTCTCTGTTTCTTGGAAAATAAAAATCTCTTTGTTAAAGAAAATAACTGAGTTGCTACAAAATAATTTTTCAAAACCTACACCCATTCCTCATGTCCTGTCTGTTTTAGAGGATATCTGTCTTACTGCCAGCAATTTTCCTGATAGTCAGCCAGCTGCCCCTAAAAAGGCAGATAGGATGTATAATGTTCCTCAGTCTTTTACATTTTTATACATTATTGTTTTAGCCTTGGTTGATTCCACTGCTGCTAAGCACTTAATTTGTTATACTGTTTCTAATAAGGATGGGGAAACTATTGATTGGTATGGGGGAAAAGTACGTTCTTCTGCAACCTTGATTTTCAGAATTTTGTATAGTCAGGCTCATATGTTAGTTTGTTCTGCCAAATTGTGAACATATGTGGAATGTTTTATCTACAGTTTTTCTTCTTGCGAAGAAAATCTGCTTTGAATAACTTAGTTTTGGGTCACAACTCCTTGTGTGCAGTGTGTTGCTAATTGTTCCAGGGCTATAGCTACTGGTACTCCTACTGTTTTTAGATTTGCTTGGCTGCATTCTGAGAACCTCCCAGATTTAAAAATGAGATTTTAAATTCTCCATTGGATAGAGATTTACTGTTTGCCCCCTATCCTACAGAGGTGATCAAAAAGTGTGATGAAAAGGGCAGGCTGATCCAGGAAATCTTAGATTTTTCATCCTTTGTTTTCCAGGAAATCTTAGATTTTTCATCCTTTGTTTTCCAAGTTGTCGAAGGGATTTTCTTTATCTTCCTCCAATTTTGGTAAAAAAGACTGCAGAATTCAGGTAAACAGACATTTAAGAAGTTGAGAAGGAATGACAGGGGGGTTCCAAAAAGAAGTCTCAACCCTCCCACCCTGCCCCCTTTTCTCTTCCAGACAGTCTGACTCTCCATTTTTCTGTTTGACAGCAGATTAAGATAAATGGGTTCTGAAAATCATTCATCAGGGTTACAGATGGTATTGGGATTAAAGTCCTCCTTTCCAGGGGTAATTCCTCATTGTGCAGATCAGACTCTCTTGTTTCCTCTTGTTCTTTATCACATGCTGTCCCAAGGAGTGATAGAACCAGTTCCCCCTTCCCTGGTGGGGAAGGGGCTTTATTTAAGGATGTTCTAGTGCCAAAGAGAAAATATCACTTCTGAATCTGTCTTTTCTAAACCTGTTTATGATGGTGCTGAAATTCAAAATGATGTCACTTCGCAACCTGTTACCTCTTCTTCCTCTTTGAATCTTCCTGATAACACTAGATTTAAAATATGCTTATTTCATCCCTATTGATCCAGACTTAAGATGTTTAAGGTTTTGTGTATGTATCACATTCGATTCTCTGCGTTATCCTTTCAACTGTCCAAAGTGTCTAGCTCCAGTTATACCTCATTACAGGCTACAGGGTATCCACACTTTTTCATATTTAGATAACTTGTTTATCTTTGCAGATTCGTTTTCCGGGTGTCAGGGAATCTCTCTCTTGGGTGCTAAATCTTTTGCATAAGCTAGGATTCCAAGAGAATATTCTAAAGTCTTTCTTGACTTCCTCGCATAGGATTGTTTTCCTAGGGTGCTAGCTAGACACTCCAGTTTAAATAGCTTTTTTTGTGCAAAAAATTGATATTTATCTTAATCTCTTTCCAAGTATTTCCACTCATGGTCACTGCAGGGTAATACCTCAGAATTTTGGACCTCATGGCATCTATGATTCGCATGATAACCCACGCAAGACTCCGCATGAGAAAGATACAGTGGTGTCTGAAATCTCTTTGGTCCCAGTGTCAGCACCCTTTATCTTTTCAGATCCCCATGCTGGGGTTTATCAGAAGAGAAATGTTTTGTGAAGACAACAGATATCCTTAAATTCAGGTCTCCCCTTCACCCAGCCTCTTCCAAAGTAGTCAGTCACCACAGATGCTTTGGACTTTGCTCACTGAGCAGTTTCTGCAGGAAGAAAAGTGCAGGGATTGTGTGACACCAAGAACAGATGCAAGCACATAAATGTCAAGGAGATGCATGCCCTGATCAAAGAACTACACTCTCTGAACCACCTTTTCTCCCCAGGACCTCATGAAGGGGTTACAAACGATACTACAGTCATGTGGTGCATGAACAAGGAAGGGAGAAACTAGGTTGTACCCCCTTTGTAGACTAGCTATGTTAGCTTGGGATTTAGCTTTACAGCACAGTCATCCTACACTCTCAGAGCAAAACTGACAGACAAGCTGAGTAGAACAAGGACAGACTATTACGAATGGAAACTAGATAGGGGGTCTTCCGTCTTCAAGATGTGCTCCATTTGTTGGGAGTTCAAGTAGACCTATTTGTTTCATCTCTGGACAATCAGCTGGCAAGATTATGCTCCAGGACTCCCTGCAAAAAGGTCTGGAATACAGTTGCATTCTCTTCCTTGGATAGAAATTTTCCTGTATACTTTTCCACCCTTTCCAGTAATATCCAGGGTTCTTCTGAAGATTCAGATGGAATCCTCCAAGGTCATTGTGACTTCATTCTGGCCCAGGCAGCCAGGAACTCACCCTTCTCTTTTAAATGGCCCAGGACAATTGCAACAAGCTTCCTCACAGACTAGATCTATTCACCCAAGAGTAGGGGTGTTTGACACATCCCGACCCCAGTCAGCTTCTAAATGCCTGGATGATGGGTTCTTAATTCCCTATAGGTGCCTGTTTACTGAGAATGTGCAGCAGGTATCAATGGAGGCAAGAAAGCCTGCTGCTAGAAAATCAGATATTAGCAGATGGAAAAGGTTTTATAGTTGGTGTCAACAACATAACCTGCAGCCATTCTGGGTTAGTCATTCTCCATTTTTACAGTATTTGTGTTATGGCCTTTCATACTCCTCTGTTATGGTTCATTTGTCTGACATTTCAACAGATCTGCCCATGAATCCTCCTATTTCAGTGCATTCTCATGTCAAAATGTTTTTGAAAGATTTTAATTTATATGTCAGGAAAGCTAACACTTGCTCCAGTTGAATCAGATGACCTGGCTGACTTGAGGTTCTTAATACGTAAAATGGTTGTACTGATTGCTCTCTCCTCT
This sequence comes from Protopterus annectens, assembly GCF_019279795.1. Classification (NCBI taxonomy): domain Eukaryota; kingdom Metazoa; phylum Chordata; order Ceratodontiformes; family Protopteridae; genus Protopterus; species Protopterus annectens. The sequence continues at coordinate 349,600,138 of NC_056728.1, read as the reverse complement.
GCAAGAATGGCATCTTGTGTTGCAAGCACTTATTGGTGAGTCAGTCATATCTCATTTTCCACAGGGACAGGATTTATTTGAGAACAAATCCTTTTATGCCTAAAGTTGTAATTGAGTTTACTTTGTCAAACTATCCATTTCCCTGATGTCCTTCAAGGATGCATCTGCAGTCCTAACAAATGGGTTGTCCTGTCGTCAGGCAGCCCTTCGGTCGGCCGGATTCCAAAGTCTGGGTCTGGCCTCGGCTGGTGTCGCACTTCACCCGACTTCATCTCTGCTGGTCTTCGGGTATAAAGGCATCAGCCGACGCCATTTTCCCCAGTCTTTCTTGCCGCGTGGCGCCCGAAGCAGAAGCTGTTCGCAAGTGCCGGTCGGTCAGATCCAGAGATTATTACTACCGAATACTACTTCGAAGACTTCTAAAAAGCTAAGTACCCCGTTGGGGACTCTTTCTTGCCTCAGCCGATGTCAGAAAAAGTGAATAACTGTTTGTTTAACTTGTGGGAAACAAATACCTCATAAAGATTTCCACTCTTACTGCTTACCTTGTTTAGGCCCAGACCACGACGTAGCAGCCTGTTTAGCCTGTGCTTCTTTCAACCGACAAACGCTTAGGCGTCGGTCGGAGTTTGCTGAACAGTTTTTCGGCTCAGATTTTGCGTACATTATGCCGTCGGATCCTCCGACTTCTCAAATTGTTAAGAAATGCAAAGAAAAAGACCGACACTCGCGGTCCGGTTTCGCCGAAACCACGGTTAAGCAAACGCGAGTGTCTCGGTTTCGGCCGAAACCGAGCAAACGGGTCAATCTTCAGCCGAATCCATGACTACTACCGAGGCTCCTGCTACCCTAGTTGAATCGGCCTCTGAAGTTTTGCCTACTAATGTGGTTCCTCTAGAATTATCGGACACCATCCCTTTGGATGTCTCTACCCCAGCACGTGGTGCTGCAAGGCCTCCTGCAGCTATGTCTATAAAGGCCTTTGCCAGGGCTAAAGCAGCCAAAACTGCTAAGTCTGTGCCTGTTAAGCCCCTCTCACAGGCCCAGTTCCAGTTCCCAAATGCTTACTCTGGCAGAGGATCTCATCTCTTTAATAAGGGGATCCCAATCTCACCCAGACAGGGCCTCTCAACCTCCAGAAAAGAGACCTAGAGCAGAGCCCCCTGAGCCAGTGTCCTCAGATGACTCTTCTGATGATTCAGACAATACAGACCATCCAGAGGCTCCTTTTTCTACTTATGAAGATTCCGATGCTGAAGAATCTATACCTTCTGCCTCTCCACCAGAGGAATTTTCCTTTGGGAAACCTTACATGCCATGAGAGAGCATTTCCAATGGCAGGGACAAGATTTCTCAGATTCAAGAAAAAGGCTTAGGACCTTTCTACACTTACCACAACATAGGCCTTTAGCTATACCTCCAGTTCTTCCTGTTGTGGATGATGCATTTAATGATGTTTGCACTGCTCCTGATACTTTACCTCCAGCCCCTGCCAAGCCCGATAGGTTTTACAGGGTACCGGACACTCATCACCACTTATACAAGGCTCCCTTTGCAGATCCTGAGACTATCTCCCAGGGACCTAAGGCAGTAGCTTCGACCTCAGCGAAAAACCCTCTCCCTTCTGAAAGGGAATCCAGGTCCTTAGACAGATGGGGTAAAAAAGTATACACCTCTGCTACTCTCTCAGCTAGAGCTTTGAACTGTCAGTTTCATATGATCCAATGCCAAGAGTTTATGCTTGATCAGTTAACTAAGAAACTGTCCTCTGATGATTCCTTAGATAAGAAATATGTTTTAGAAATGGTGAATAACATTCAACAGGTTAGTAACCATTCTTTAAAATGTGGCTATGATGCACTGGAGGCTTCATTTAGATCAGCCATGACTGGCACAGTTATAAGAAGGCATGCATGGTTGAAAGAACGGGTCTTGCCGGATCATGTTAAAGCAAAACTATTAGATGCTCCTATGGATAAGGTCAAGTCTATTTGGTTCTCCTGCCCAGCAAGTAATGAAGAAAATGGAAGAGAAGGCAAAATCTGTACAAACAGTTAAAGATTTCTTACAGGTTCAGCCCCCAAGGTTTAGCAGGAACTGGCCTTCCAAAAATTGGTCCTTTCCAGACTCCTCTAAATCTCAGAGAGGCAGGAATAGACGTTCCAGAGGCAGAAATCAATCCAGAGGAGGTGCCTACAGAGGACGCCAGTGGCAAGGCAATAACCAACGAGGCACAGACACAACCACTGCCACTGCAACAGGACAATCACAGTGACTTGGCTCTGACACCGCCTACCAGGGAACAAATAGCAGCACCCTTAGGCGGAAAGTTAGCCTTATTTTCAAAAAATTGGCACTATCACAAGAGACCAGTGGATTTTGCAAACCATAGACCAAGGCTACAGGTTTCATTTCCACACCTTACCAGTGAAAAGAGGAATGCCAAACCTACCAGCAAATCAAAAAACAGAAGCTCTAAAACAGATAGCTCAATTAACAAAGATGAGAGCTGTGGAAAGGGTACCACCTACAGAACAGGGCAAAGGATTTTACTCCAGACTCTTCCTAGTACCAAGAAAAGAGAAAAGTTGGAGACCTATTCTCGACCTGTCTGCTTTAAACACATTCATCATTGTTCCAAAATTCAAAATGCTGACCCTACAGCAACTTCTTCCCATGCTGGGCAAGGAGTGTTGGCTGGTAACTCTAGATCTCAAGGAGGCATACCTGCACGTCCCCATACGACCAAATTGCAGAAGATACCTCAGGTTTCTTGCAGGATCAGAGCATTATCAATTCTCAGCATTGCCCTTTGGCTTATCTACTGCGCCCAGAGTATTCACGAAATGCCTGGCATCAGTCATCGCTCATTGCAGGCTACAGGGAATCCAAATTTATCCATACCTGGACGACTGCCTGATACAAGCGGACAACAAAAGCAAGCTGACACAAAGACTTACAAAGAGTCATTTGCTTACTACAAGCCCTGGGATACACAGTCAATTTAAAAAAGTCAAGACTGATACCATCCCAAACAAGAACATTTTTGGGTGCAGAATTGGACACAGTAAAACAGATGGCATTCCTAACTACAGAAAAACAAGAACAACTCCCTCTTTACTTCTTGGCATTAACAAAGCAGAACAAACTAACAGCAAGGAAAGTACTGCAGGCCTTGGGCTTCATGGCATCATGCATAATCCTGGTCCCCCATGCCAGACTGCATATGAGAAAGCTACAGTGGTACCTAAAGAATTTATGGTCTCAACACAGGCACAGCTTAGAAACCGAAATACCACTAATCCCATGCCTGAAACAAGAGCTCCTATGGTGGGCTCAAGCATGCCAGTCAAACCCAGGTTTGCCCTTCCACAACATTCAAGCAAGGCAAACCATCACAACGGACGCCTCAGACCAAGGTTGGGGGGCCCACATGCTGGACAAATGCATTCAGGGATTATGGACTCCAGATCAGCTGCACCTGCACATAAATCAGAAAGAAATGCTGGCAGTAAAACTAGCAATCCAGAATTTCAGACCATTCCTCAAAGAAGGCCAATTAATGATAAGACAGACAACACCACAGTCATGTGGTACATCAACAAACAGGGAGGCACTCATTCATACCCCCTATGCCGAATGGCTCTGGACCTATGGAATATGGCTCTGAGCTACAACATTCAGTTACAGGCAATATTTGTACCGGGAAAAGAAAACATCCTAGCAGACATGTTAAGCAGAACTACCTCGGATGCTCACGAATGGATGCTACACCCGACATCTTCAAGGCCATCACAAAGAAATGGGGAATGCCACAAATAGACCTATTCGCATCCCCACTCAATCACCAGCTCAAGAAATTCTGCACAAGGATATACCACCCACTTGCTTGGAAGGTGGACTCTCTATCCTTCAGTTGGAAAGGCCTGACAGCATATGCATTTCCACCTCTTCCTTTGATGCACAAGGTACTACTGAAAATCAGAGGAACGTCCAAGGATAATTCTGATAGCTCCAAATTGGCCAAGACAACATTGGTATCCATTGCTGAGGAGCATGTCTCGGGAACGTGGACACTACCCTGATTCCTTTGATGTTAACTCAGAGCGACTACAACATCATGCATCCAAACCTGAAACTCTGCAACTGACTGCCTGGAACATTACATAAGAGCAACTAACCCAGATTTATCCCAAAGGGTTAAAGACATTATCCTTGAGGCCCGCAGACCTTCAACAAGAAGGAACTATGCAGGAAAATGGAAAAGGTTTGTCATTTGGAGTACTGAAAGAGGAAAAGATGTGTCAAAGATAGATATTGCCAACATCCTGGAGTATTTGGCAGAGCTTCTCCATACAGGCCTGTCCTATTCCTCCATCAAGATACATGCATCAGCTATTTCTGCAGAATACAGCTTCGACCCCCCTGTCTTTTCACATCCTCTACTCAGGCAGTTCCTCAGAGGAATCAAGAATGTAAAACCTCCTAGGAAACCACCATTACCAGCATGGGACTTGAACTTTGTGCTAGAAAAATTGACACTCCCTCCATTCGAAACAGCAGATCTTCAACACCTATCCTGGAAAACCGCTTTCCTACTGGCAATTACTTCAGCAAGAAGGGTTTCGGAACTACAGGCCTTAATGGCAGTACAACCCTTCCTAATCTTCCATCAAGATAGAGTGTCCATGAGAACTAATCCTACATTTATGCCTAAGGTGGTATCCAGAGTGTCTCTAAACCAGGCAATCCACCTACCTACCTTCTTTCCCAATCCACAGAACAGGGGGAAAGACTGCTGCATACCTTGGATGTACATAGACAGTTGCGCTACTACCTGGACAGAACCAAGGGCAATAGAAAAACTGACCAGCTTCTAGTAGCTTATGCAACAGGAAGGGAAGGAAAAGCAATTTCCAAACAGACAATCTCCAAGTGGATAGGAAATTGCATAAGATTCTGTTACTCCTACCATGGAAAGCAAATTCCACAGAACATAAGGCCTCATTCTACAAGGGCTACAGCCACTACCACAGCTTTCTTACGAGGAGTGGCTACCAAGGACATTATTGAGGCTGCTACTTGGACCTCCGTGCATACATTTGCCAAGCATTATAACTTACCTCTATACTCTAGATCCCGAGCAGGGTTTGCCACTGCTGTTTTGCAGCGGATCCTAACTACACCATAATTCTTCTTCCTCCTCCCTAGTTTGGCTATGGTATTCTACCCATTTGTTAGGACTGCAGATGCATCCTTGAAGGACATAGTACAGTTTTGTACCTACCATAAATGTAGATGTCCGAACAGGATAGCATCTGCAGTCAGGATTACCACCCTCCTTCCCCTCTGTGGTACTCCTAGGTATTTACCCTCCTAATAGCTAGCTGGGGGGGATCTCTTATGGTGTATTTGTTTGTATATATGTACATACATGCTTATGTTTTGTGTTTGCCTTCTACCTTTTTTGGAAACATTGGCATTTACCCAAAATTTAGCTTTCCAAAGAGGGCAACTGGCATCTGGGGCAAGAAACACTGAGGAAAATGGCGTCGGCTGATGCCTTTATACCCGAAGACCAGCAGAGATGACGTCGGGTGAAGTGCGACACCAGCCGAGGCCAGACCCAGACTTTGGAATCCGGCCGACCGAAGGGCTGCCTGACGACAGGACAACCCATTTGTTAGGACTGCAGATGCTATCCTGTTCGGACATCTACATTTATGGTAGGTACAAAACTGTACTTTTTCTTTCCTGAACCTAAAAAAATGAGGAAGAAAGGATACTCCATACTTTGGATGTCCACAGACAATTCAGGTACTGTCTTGACAACTACATTTTTCATCTCTTCAGATCATGTTCATTTCTTGTGAAGGCAAGAAGGGGCAATGTATATCCATGCCAACTATTTCCAAATGTTAGACTCAGCATAAAAATGTTCGAGGTAGGGACAAGACCCACTCTACCAGGGCCTTGGCTCATCTATGGCCTTTTGGAAAGTGTTTGATTCTAGAAGTATTCTAGAAGCTGCATCTTGGCCCTGTGTACATACCCTTACTAAGCTCTGTAAGCTTGATTTCTTCTATAAGTATAGATTAGGCTTTGTAAGGTCCATTCTCCAGGGTCTCCTGAACTCTTCCCCTTCCACTTCCCAAATGCAAGCTAGGATAATCTACCCATAAAGCTAAGGCTGCTTCAGCAGTGAATCTATCCATATAGCTATGGCGTCTTCAGCAGTGATCAGTATGATAAGCATAGTACAATTGTGTAAGTTGAACTTACCATAACAGTAGATGTTGGAATGATAACTGCTGCAGTTGCTGCTGGCTCCCTCTATTCCCCCATATTTTAGTTACATTATCAATGCCAAGGTATGTTTTTTGTTCCTAGCATTTGTTTTTCTAGGAGTTAAGCTCCCTTTTCCTCTCTCTGCTAACATGAAAGCTCTGAAGCGGTTGATGCCTAAACCTGTCTTTTGGTGAGTCAGCTCGAGCTCCCAGACAGTTAGTGCACATGGGACATGCCCTGAAGCTTTGGAAGCTGGCCAGATGTTGTTGGCAGACTGTAACCCATATAACTAAGGGTACTGCAACAGTGATCATTTGAACATGTACTGTTATGGTAAGGTTACTTAGACAACTGTGCTTTCCTTGTATGTTGTTGTGACTTTCGGCTTTTCCCGGTTAGGGGTTGCCACAGCGGAACTCCAGTCCGCTAATGATTGGCAGTTGATTTTTACGTGCCAAGTTGTCAGCCCTGACACAGCCTTCAACGAAGGTACGCCCATTCACGTATGTCTCCACGCAGAAGATGCTCTAGCTGAGAATCGAACCGGACAGCGTCTTACTGTGAGGCGACAATGCTACCGTAGCACCAAGTTTTTGAAGTTGGGTTACAAAATCGAATACGTGTTAAAGGCCCCTTTTAATATACTCCTTGCACAATAAAATCCTTTTTAATTAAGGCAAAGCCTGGTTTACAAACAAAGAAAAGGATCCAGGTGGGCAAACATGTGACTGACAAACAAAAAGATGCCTGAAGTGAGCTTGCAGTCATTTTGTTGATTTTAAAAGTAATGACTGAGCACATATTTCATGAGATAAAGATTTCATAATGGCAAAATATTCATTTAAATATTTGCGTAGCTTATTAGAGGTGTGGGGAATTTTGGCCACAGTTTCTGAACAAAAAAGATACTAATTTGAAATGATTGAAATATTGACTTAACACAGACTTGATCTTATACTTAAAGAGCAAGACTTGCATTGTTGTGGCTTTTGACAGTGTATTAAATACATCGGTGAGAAACCATGTAGTAGATGTTCTTCGTGTTTCACTGTTGCAGTCATCACATTTGGGTTATCTGCTTGCAGTAGCCCCCAGTCGGCCTGATTATCAAAGTCTTGGGTCCTGCGTCGGTTGCTGTCTCATCTTCCATGACATCAGGTAGTCAGGGGTATAAAACATGTAGCCGACGCTATTACTTCAGTGTTATTTTGCCATGCGGTGCCCGAAGCAGAAGCAGTTCGCAAGTGCCAGTCGGCCGACTCCTGAAATTTTCATTTTCGAGTTTCAGAACCGAAGTCTTCAGCTAAAGCTAAGTACCCCATTGGGGAAACTTTTTCTTACTTTAAACTGATGTCAGTAAAAGGAAAGCAAATGCGCCTCAAATATTTTCATTCATACTATATTCCTTGCCTAGGCCCTGACCACGACATACCTCGCTGTCGGTTTTGTGCCATATTTAAGCAACAAACTATTTGTCATCTGTATATTTACGCTTCTAAATTTTTTGGTACTCTATTCAGTTATTCAGATATGTCTTCGGTAAGTCTACCGACATTCTGAAAAATTGCAAAGATAAAGAAAGAGATAGGCTGCTTAGGTCCAAAGCTGCCGACGACGCTTCTTCTAAGCCGGTCACCAGTTCGCCGGTACTCAGTGAGGTGATTTCGCAGCCCCTGATGCCCGCTACTTCAGATTCGCAGGCCTCTACTAGGACCCATTTGGAGTCCGGTATGCCGCGAGATTTTTCAACTGTGGAACCTGCGGATGTCTCTACCTTGGATGGGTCTGGAGCTGCTGTGCAGACACCGGCTTCTGAGGGTGTATTCAGGCCCTACTGACTTGCATATTAAACCAATGCCATCTTCTTCTTCAAGGCCTAAAATTCGAACTATGCCTAGAAAACTGACACCCAGACCACATGGTCAGGCCTCTATGCCTAAAAAACAGATGATAAGAATGGCTGAAGACCTTATTACTTTAATCAGATGAAGCCAACCTTCCCCCTCTGAGAGACCTAGGACTGAATTTGCTTATGATACTTCTGACCAGGAGTCCTGAAATTTCTGTTTCCTCTGATGACCAGGATTTACCCTTATCTGCCTATGAGGATTCTGATGCAGAGGACTCTATTCCCTCTGCCCCCACCCCAGAGGATTTCTCTTTTGGTGAAGCCCTTCATACTCTTAGGAGCAGCTGGGAAAGCCAGGATTACTCTGATTCTAAAAAGAGGCTTGGGGATTTCTTACTCCTGCCCCAGCACAGGCCTTTAGCTATCCCTCCTGTACTAGACATCATTGATGATGCCTTTTCTGAATCAGCTTGGCCCCGGACTCTCTACCTCCTGCTCCCAGAAAACCTGATAGATATTACAGGGTTCCTGACTCCCACAAGTTCCTTTTTAAAAATCCTACTGCGTATCCTGAGACCATTTCACAAGGACCCAAGGGCATCAAGGCTACTACTGCCAAAAATTCTACCCTCTGATAGAGACTCCAAGGCGCTGGATGATGGGTAAGAAAGTATATACTTCTGCTGTTTGGCCATTAGGGCCTTAAAGATTAAAGTGCTAGTTTCATATGTTAAAGTATACGGCGGCAGCATATTATTGGATTGATTAAATAGGAAGTATATGTTGATTCCTGGCTGTACTGAAAATAAGGATTTACAGGATTTAATGCATTTTGCTAGAACAGGTTGGAAAGCGTATTTCTTTGCAATGGTTTGATTCACTTCAGGAGAACCCTGCAGGCCCTACTGTCACTGGGTCTGTACTTCAAGGCCTAAAATTCGAACTATGCCTAGAAAACTGACACCCAGACCACATGGTCAGGCCTCTATGCCTAAAAAACAGATGATAAGAATGGCTGAAGACCTTATTACTTTAATCAGATGAAGCCAACCTTCCCCCTCTGAGAGACCTAGGACTGAATTTGCTTATGATACTTCTGACCAGGAGTCTGAAATTTCTGTTTCCTCTGATGACCAGGATTTACCCTTATCTGCCTATGAGGATTCTGATGCAGAGGACTCTATTCCCTCTGCCCCCACCCCAGAGGATTTCTCTTTTGGTGAAGCCCTTCATACTCTTAGGGAGCACTTTTGCTGGGAAAGCCAGGATTACTCTGATTCTAAAAAGAGGCTTGGGGATTTCTTACTCCTGCCCCAGCACAGGCCTTTAGCTATCCCTCCTGTACTAGACATCATTGATGATGCCTTTTCTGAATCAGCTTGGCCCCGGACTCTCTACCTCCTGCTCCCAGAAAACCTGATAGATATTACAGGGTTCCTGACTCCCACAAGTTCCTTTTTAAAAATCCTACTGCGTATCCTGAGACCATTTCACAAGGACCCAAGGGCATCAAGGCTACTACTGCCAAAAATTCTACCCCCTCTGATAGAGACTCCAAGGCGCTGGATAGATGGGGTAAGAAAGTATACACTTCTGCAAGTTTGGCCATTAGGGCCTTAAAGTGCTAGTTTCATATGTTAAAGTATCGGCAGCATATTATTGGATTGATTAAATAGGAAATTATGTTGATTCCTGGCTGTACTGAAAATAAGGATTTACAGGATTTAATGCATTTTGCTGAACAGGTTGGAAAGCGTACTTTGCAATGTGGTTTTGATTCACTAGAGGCATCTTGCAGGCCTACTGTCACTGGGTCTGTACTTAGAAGGCATGCTTGGCTTAAGGAGCAATCTTTGCCAGATCATGTTAAAGCTAAATTGCTGGGTGCTCTTAAATCAGGACCGCCTGTTTGACTACAAAGCAGAAGAAGTTCTTAAAGACGAGGAAAAGCTAAATCTATGCAAACTGTTAAAGATTTCCTACAAGTACAACCTCCAAGATTTAGTAGGCATTGGCCCTCTAAGAATTTGTCTTTTCCTGCCTCTTCCAGGCCTTCTCAGCCCAAACCCAGAACCAGCAGAACACCCAGGCTTCAGTCCCAGAGTACGCACAGGACTAAACAGTGGGGGGGCTCCCACTTCCAAATCAGGGTATAGTAAGACTCACCCCTATGGTAAACTGTCTCAATGACTTAACTTTAAAACTTCCAAGCACTTCTCAACTGACTGCTCCTTTAGGGGGAAAGATTGCTCTGCAGGCACAAAACTGGGAACTCATTACCCAGGACAAATGGGTGTTAAATTGTTTCCCAAGGATACAGATTTCACTTTCATACATTTCCAACCCCATACAGTTGGCCAGATCTACCCCCAAGTAAGTGGGCAGAGGCTCAAAAGCAAGTATTCTCTCTCAAGCATAAAGGCTATTCAGACTGACCAGAAGAGGAAAAGGGTCAAGGTTTCTACTCAAGACTTTTCCTGGTACCCAGAAAAGACAACTATTGGTCTATCCTGGACCTTTCCGTATTAAACATGTTTTTGGTGATCCCAAAATTCAAGATGCTAACTCTTCACCAGTTACTTCCTATGCTAGGCAAAGATGCCTGGTTGGCAACACTGGATTTAAAGGAAGCCTACCTGCACATCGCAATCAGGGAATCCTGCAGAAGATACCTACGCTTCAAAGCAGGCTACATGCACTGTCAGTTCTCTGCACTGCCCTTTGGCTTATCTACTGCGCCCAGGGTATTCACAAAGTGCCTAGCTCCAGTCATTGCATTTTGCAGGCAAAGAAATATTCAGATATACCCATACCTGGACAATTGTCTAATTCAGGCAGAAAGCCAGGACATACTTTTGAAACATCTGGCATTTGTACAAAACATGCTAACTTGTCTGCGGTACACCATAAACAAAAGGAAATCACATCTGGTACCCTGTCAACAAATTATATTCCTGGGAGCA